>NC_067495.1:123364164-123430447 GCF_947179515.1 Apodemus sylvaticus
AACCAGGGGCCACTCCTCCTTTCTTCTTGTACCTCATTTGATGTGTGGATTATGTTTTGGGTATTCCAGTTTTCTAGGTTAATATCCACTTATTAGTGAGTGCATACCATGAGTCACCTTTTGAGTCTGGGTTACCTCACTTAGTATGATGTTCTCTAGCTCCATCCATTTGCCTAAGAATTTCATGAATTCATTGTTTCTAATGGCTGAATAGTACTCCATTGTGTAGATACACAAATGGGACCTCATAAAATCACAAGGTTTCTGTAAGGCAAAGAACACAATCAAAAGGCCAAATCAGCAACAAACAAAAGGTAGATCTTTGCACTTCAAAGATTGGGGATAAAAGTATATTTTCCCATCAAGATTTGTTAGAAGTTGGTTTTCCCCCAAATCTTTGCGACGCAATGAAAGCAGTGCTAAGAGGAAAACGCATAACCCTGAGTGCCTCCAAAAAGAAAATGGAGAGTGCATACACTAGGAGGTTAATGACACACCTGAAAGCCCTGGAACAAAAAGAAGCTAATTCACCCAGGAGGAGTAGAAGACAGGAAATCTTCAAAATCAGGGCTGAAATCAATCAAGTGGAAACAAAGAGAACCATACAAAGAATCAACGAATCCAGGAGCTGGTTCTTTGAGAAAATCAACAAGATAGATAAACCGTTAGCCAGACTAACCAAAGGACTCAGAGACAGTATCCACATTAACAAAATTAGAAATGAAAAGGGGGATATAACAACAGAAACTGAGGAAATACAAAAAATCATTAGATCCTACTACAAAAGCCTATACTCAACACAACTGGAGAATCTGGAGGAAGTGGACAATTTCCTTGACAGATACCAAATACCAAAATTAAATCAGGACCAAATAGATCATCTAAACAGTCCCATAACCCCTAAAGAAATAGAAGGGGTCATAGAAAGCCTTCAGACCACAAAAAGCACAGGACTAGATGGTTTCAGTGCAGAATTCTATCAGACCTTCAAAGAAGACTTAACACCAATACTCTTTAAACTATTCCACAAAATAGAAACAGAAGGGACACTACCCAGTTCCATCTATGAAGCCACAATTACGCTGATACCAAAACCACACAAAGATCCAACAAAGAAAGAGAACTAGAGACCAATTTCCCTTACGAACATCAATTCAAAAATACTCAATAAAATTCTTGCAAACCGAATCCAAGAACACGTAAAAATGATCATCCACCATGATCAAGTAGGCTTTATCCCAGGGATGCAAGGTTTGTTCAATATACAGAAATTCATCAATGCAATCCATTACATAAACAAACTCAAAGAAAAAAGGCACATGATCATTTCATTGGATGCTGAAAAAGCATTTGACAAAATTCAGCATCGTTTCATGCTTAAAGTCTTGGAAAGAACAGGAATTCAAGGCCCATACCTAAACATAGTAAAAGCAATATACAGCAAACCGGTAGCCAGCATCAAACTAAATGGAGAGAAACTTGAAGCAATACCACTAAAATCAGGGACTAGACAGAGCTGCCCCCTTTCTCCTTATCTTTTCAATATTGTACTTGATGTACTAGCTCGGGCAATTAGACAACATAACGAGTTCAAAGGGATACAAATTGGAAAGGAAGAATTCAAACTATCATTATTTGCAGATGATATGATAGTCTACCTATGTGACCCAATAAACTCCACTAGAGAATTTCTACAGTTGATAAACAACTTCAGCAAAGTGGCAGGTTATAAAATCATCTCAAGCAAATCAGTGGCCTTCCTATACTCAAAGGATAAGCAGGCTGAGAAAGAAATTAGGGAAATGACCCCCTTCACAATAGCCACAAACAGCATAAAGTACCTTGGGGTGACTCTTACCAAACATATGAAAGATCTGTATGACAAGAACTTCAAGACTATGAAGAAGGAAATGGAAGAAGACCTCAAAAAATGGAAAACCCTCCCATGCTCATGGATCAGCAGGATTAATATAGTTAAAATGGCCATTTTGCCAAAGGCAATATACAGATTCAATGCAATACCCATCAAAATCCCAACTAAATTCTTCACAGAGTTAGAAAGAGCAATCCTCAAATTCATCTGGAATAACAAAAAACCCAGGATAACTAAAACTATTCTCAACTATAAAAGAAATTCTGGGGTTATCAGTATCCCTGACCTCAAGCAATACTACAGAGCAATATTGTTAAAAACTTCATGGTATTGGTACAGTGACAGGCAGGCAGATCAATAGAACAGGATTGAAGATCCAGAAATGAACCCACACACCTATGGCCACCTGATCCTCGACAAAGGGGCTGAAAACATCCAATGGAAAAAAGATAGCCTTTTCAACAAATGGTGCTGGTTCAACTGGAGGTCAGCATGCAGAAGAATGTGAATTGATCCATCCTTGTCTCTTTGTACTAAGTTCAACTCCAAATGGATCAAGGACCTCCACATAAATCCAGACATTCTGAAGCTAATAGAAAAGAAACTGGGGAAGACCCTTGAGGACATCGGTACAGGGGGAAAGTTCCTGAACAGAACACAAATAGTGTATGCTCTAAGATGAAGAATTGACAAATGGGACCTCATAAAATTACAAAGTCTCTGTAAGGCAAAGGACACCATCAAAAGGGCAAATCGGCAACCAACAAATTGGGAAAAGATCTTCACTAACCCTACATCAGATAGAGGGCTAATATCCAATATACATAAAGAACTCAAGAAGTTAGACTCCAGAAAACCATATAACCCTATTAAAAAATGGAGTACAGAGTTAAACAAAGAATTTTCACCTGAAGAACTTCAGATGGCGGAGAAGCATCTTAAAAAATGCTCAACTTCATTAGTCATTAGAGACATGCAAATCAAAACAACCCTGAGATTTCACCTTACACCAGTCAGAATGGCTAAGATTAAATTTCAGGAGACAGCAGGTGTTGGCAAGGATGTGGAGAAAGAGGAACACTCCTCCACTGCTGGTGGGGTTGCAAATTGGTACAACCACTCTGGAAATCAGTCTGGCGGTTCCTCCGAAAACTGGGCACCTCACTTCCAGAAGATCCTGCTATACCACTCCTGGGCATATACCCAGAGGATTCCCCAGCACGTAATAAGGATACATGCTCTACTATGTTCGTAGCAGCCCTATTTATAATTGCCAGATGCTGGAAAGAACCCAGGTATCCCTCAACAGAAGAGTGGATGTAAAAAATGTGGTATATATACACAATGGATAATAAGTGGATATTAACCTAGAAAACTTGAATACTCAAAACATAATCCACACATCAAATGAGGTACAAGAAGAAAGGAGGAGTGGCCACTTGTTCTGGAAAGACTCAGTGAAGCAGTATAGGGCAAAACCAGAACAGGGAAGTGGGAAGGGTTGGGTGGGAAAGCAGGGGGAGGGAAGGGGCTGATGGGACTTTCAGGGAGTGGGGGCCAAAAAAAGGGGAAATCATATGAAATGTAAATAAAAAATATTTCGAATAAAAAAAGAAAAAATAGATAAAAAAAGAAGTTGGTTTTCCTACTTTAAATCACTCAATGTAAAACAGAAAATTGTTCACAGGTGTGCCTAGGTATTTGGATTTTAGATAACTCCAAGTACAGCCGAGTTGAGAACAAAGAATATCCATCACAATCCTGCCTTCTAAAAAAAATATTTTTTTTTTTTTGCAAAATTTATCCTGCGTACAAGAAATACAGGGACAGGGACTGGAGCAGAAACTGAGAAAAAGAGCAAGCAATAACAGGCCCAAATACAGACCAGTTCCATAGGCAAGTACCAAATCCAGACACTATTCATGATGCTCTGTTATGCTTTCAGACAGGAGCCCTATGGCTGTCCTCTGAGAGGCTCCACCCAGCAGCTGACTCAGACAGATGCAGAGACCCACAGGTAAATAGTGGATGGAGCTTGGTGACTCATGAGAGTTGGGGGAAGGATTCTGGATACTGAAGGGGATCAGAACTCCTAAGGAAGACCAACAGAGTCAAGTAACCTGCACAGTTGTGGGCTTTAGGAGACTAAACCATCAACCAAAGAACATACATCAACTGGACCTGGGCCTCCTACACATATGTAGTAGATGTGCAGGTTAATCTTCATGTGGATCCTAAATAACTGGAGCAGAGGCTATCCCTAATTCTCTTGCCTGTTTGTGAAATCTATTCCCCTAAATCAGCTGTCATGTTTGGCCTCCATGAGAGAAGAAGCTCCTAGTGCCATAGAGACTTGATATTCCACGGCGGGGTACTACCCAAGGGGTAGCATTGCATATAATTATTTTTTTTATATAATGGGGGCAGTGAGCTTGAAGGTGGAATTTTTTGCCAGTGTGATTTATCATAAATATATATAATATTTTTTATTCGATATAATTTTTATTTACAACCATGCTATCACCAGCTATTCTCTAGCCATGGTGGTCTCCTCGCCCCTCTGGTTATCCATATGAGGAAGTCACCCAAGTTCTTGTGGTTCACATATCTAAGAACTGCTCATTTCTTCCCAGCCATCCACCCCCTGTGGCTAGCTGTCACCAATTCCTGTAACCCAGTAAAATCTAAACTCCAGAAGCTTGTTAATCATCAGTCAGATTTATAACAGCATATTCTCAACTCACAAAATGCCCACTCAAAGAGCTCAAAACTCAATTGATATAAACACAAGCTGCACTCTTCGATGGGCAAACATTATTCGATTGCTAATCTATGATATTCATAGCTACCTGTGGTTATTTCAAGCCACGTGGATTTGGTTCATCCCATTCCTCCATCTTCTCTCAACCATGTTGGTCCCTGTTCCCTCTCTGTCTGCTGTTTTCTTTTTTCATTGCCCAGTCACAGACTCTAGTTCTTATATTTCTCCTGCCCTCACCTGCATATAGATAGCAATCCACAGGGTGGTTCTAGTCTGTCAGAGGAAAAGGTAAGGGTTGTGAGAGGAGGTTATTGGGAAGGGGGACAGCATTTGTGATACAAGTGAATAAATAAAAAAAATCTCATATACTTTGTCACAGTAACAGGATGTACATGTTTCATAAATAATGAAATATATGCCTACTAGCCACTACCTGCAGCATTTATTTTGGAGTTTTACATAATTTCTAAGCAAATTAATCTATTAAAAATTTTGATCTTGCTCTACATTGATGTTTTAAATGAATAGAAATAAAGGCATGTTGTATTTCCCATTAGGAAATACAAAATATTTCCTCTGTATTAATGTTTCACTCTATTTACAATAGAGTGACCATTATTTTGAGTCATGAATAGTACATGAACTATGTGTATTAGTGCATAACATTGTCTATAATAATTTCTACCTAATGCTAACATTTTATTTTGATGAGAAAGATTGGTGATATTTTCATGTAGTACCTTTAGTCCACATTCTACTTTTCTTTGTTTTTGTTATTTTGTTCTATCTCTGTGTATATTCTTGTAACTTTTATGTACATTTAGAAATTTATTAGATGATAAACCTCAGAGATATTTTAAGATACAAAATCATTAGCTATTTAATGTATTATGTTACACATGATCAAATCATGTACCTTTTCACAGATAGTTAGGTTAAAAATGTTGTTTGTAAGTAAAGTATAATATTTTGCCAGGAGATAGAATAGTATCATTTAGAAAAATATATTCCAAATGTATTATTCTGTAACAAATATGTATGACAGGGAAAAATACTATATAAACTCTTATGTCTAATGTGCAAGAAGAAGTAAACATTAAAAGTAGTGAGGTGGGCCATGGTGGTCAGGATATGGAAGAAAGAAAAGATTTTGGAGATTTAGTTTACAGATATGTATTTCCAATTATAAAGTGAATATCTACTAGAATTTTTAATATATAACATGGCACTTATAAGTAATGAGGCTATCTTATTTCTCTGAAGTTTATAAATTATATAGGCAGTGTTTGCTCTTATGCCTCCACTCCCATACATAATGATAATTAATCATGGTAATGAATGTGCTAATTACTATTTTGAAAGTGATAACAATTTCATTATATATATATACATATATATATATAATTTTTGTTAATTATGCCTCACAATCCTTGTAAAATTATCATGTACAGTTACAATAAACTCTTTCCACTACTGATGCAAATTCATCATCTCTACAGGAGGAAGCATCTCACCATTTTTAATCACTTCTTAATAATTTCACCACCTGTTTGAAATGGTATAATACAACACTCAAAAATTATATTTTAATCAATATTGTTTAAGATGTGGCTCCTATAAAAGGTTAGGAGCAAATATTTAGCACAAAAATGCTAAAAATAGCTTTTTTCTAACATAAAACATGAAGTGCATACTTGGAGTTAATTTTAGTCATGAAGGCTGCTATAAGGTATAATGATTAACTTTATCATACAGTAGTTGATATTAAGTACCTATTTCATAGTAACTGTATACAAGTGTTGCTGAGTATATTGAAAACACACACCCCAAAATGTTTGCATTTAAATATCTCTTACAACATCGAGTACCTTGTGCTTACTTCAGTTGCCTTTTTAAAAAATATGTCATGCTTAAAAGGGAATACCACTTCATTCTTGTTCATATGCATCACTCCTATCACATCATCTGATAAATCTAATTTTTCTATCATTCATATATATATATATATATATATATATATATATATATATATATGTTTATAGTTTCTATGTGCTTTGTGATTAGTGTTAGCTAACCAAATGCCGCTTTGTTTTTCTCAGATCCATCAAGTCCATCTGCTGGTAGCTCCTCCAACTCATTCTGCATCTTCCAGCCATTAAGACATACTCCCTCTGGTCAGGTTGCCACATGGTATGTGACATCTCCAAATATTCCCCACTGTCTCACACTTTCCAGAATGTAGAGAAATGACTCAACTTGACATTTCAAATCATTCTGGTGGAGTAAAACAAACTGGCAGTATGCCGCATTCTGATAGTGAATATGGTATTTTCCTAAAATAGCTGTGGTGGATTTGTTTACTTTAGATTAGGATCATCATGATATTTTCTAAGGAGTACCTAGTGAATAATAAGTAAACATTCATTTATTCTCAATGATTTTTCTGAATTAACATGAGAGCCATTTTTAATGGGGTATATGTGTAAAATATTAAATGAAAATTATTAAAATAGACATGGTCGATACATGAAATTCCAGCAATTTAAAGGTAGGTGTATATGTACCGAAAGAAGCCCTGTCTATTATAATAAGACACTGCTCAAAGAAATAAAAACAAATACAAACAAAAGAAGTGCATCCAAAAATATAAAGATACTATTACTGAAAGGAAATACGTAAAAAATGATTCTCACCTCTCCCTTATGGTTTCTCAGGTTTAGGGGCAATATTCTATCATTGTTGACTTTCTGTGAGATTATTCATCTGAAGAAAATATAAATTTACTCCACGGCACTGTTGCCGCAATCAACTGAGTGCTGTTTTCTGACATGCTGAGGTATACTTACTCTCTAAAGTCTTCCTTGATTGATCTATAAATTCAAATACAAGTTTATGAATGTAACTGTCTATTGTTAAATGAATGATTCCTAGTTGAACCCTGGAGACAGAACTCCTATTAAAATTAGGGTTGGATACAAAAGTGAATAATTCCCATAGTACCATAAAAGTTTCATATATTGACAGTATTCTAATTTGATGGCAATGATGCTCACAACTCAATTTAAATTTTGTTTCTCATTTCTGGAAATGGAAGGGAAGCATTTTTTTTTTTTTTTTGGTGTTTCGAGACAGGGTTTCTCTGTGTAGCCCTGGCTGTCCTGGAACTCACTTTGTAGACCAGGCTGGCCTCGAACTCAGAAATCCACCTGCCTCTACCTCCCAAATGCTGGGATTAAAGGCATGCGCCACCACTGCCCAATGGAAGGCAAGAATTATTAAATTGAGTGATATATCATCTATAGTTTTATTAAAGACAGTCCAGACTGTTATAGATTTTAAAATCAGAATGATACTAGAATTATTGAAATGTGAACTTCTTCTAAATGACATTCATTACCCTAATACCTTGTAAAGAAATTCTAGGTCTCTGTGGTAAAGTAACTGTCTTTCTATCTAACTATTTTTAATGAATTAAATACTGAATATTTATAAATCATCTACAAATATTGAATAACTATCTTCTATTCAAATTGCTAAAGTAAAATTTTGATTTTACATTGTTCTATGTGCCAGATTATAGATATATAAAAGACCGTGCAATTTTCATGAAATAATTTATCTAAAAATAGCCTATGTTGACAAAAAATATGCTGTACCAGCATAAATAAAATGAACATATAGAATCTTTAACTATATGCATACATATCTCTATTTAGATGCACATGTAGATAGTATTGTACTATATGAATATTCAATATTTTCATCTACCTAAAGATACACTTTGTTATAATATGTTTGCTCTTACAAGTGAATTTTAACTCAAAATGCCAAGTAAACAAACACCTTTTACTTCCCTTATTCTTCTATTAAAGTTACAATATTGAAGATGGTTCCTAGAATGAGAAAATTTTAATTTATGAACATGGGGATACAAAGCCAAAATAAATGATACAATATACATAAACTATTCTAGGCAAGTTTAGCTTCTTTTAAGTATACCTTCAAATCCTGCTCTGTAATTCCTTACAAAGTACCTGAGTGCTTTCTACATTGCATAGGAAGTATTAAATACTGTTAAGATTAGTCAAACATATTGTTCTCTTGGAATTTCTTAAATTATAGCTATTGCACTGAAAGCATGAAAATATTTTTAAATGAGTTGGATTTTAAGGGGAGAGAATACATATAGACATTTAGGGCTTGAAGTAGTCCATCTGTTAACAAAGTTGGTATGCTGTTATTACAGAGGATTGGGTTCAATTCTAGTCCCCAGAACCCACATTGGGATATTTACAAATTTCTGTTCACAATTTCACAGAAGTCTGACTCTTCTAGCTTCCAGGAGCATCTGGGGTAACAGAACACACAGATACATATAATGTAAAATCAAATGGCCAACCAATAACCAGCCCAATTTGTGCTCAATCCCATGGACAAGCACCAATCACTGACACTATTAAAAACGCTCTGTTATGCTTACATACAGAAGCCTAGCAAAAATACCTTCTGAGAGGCTCTATCAAGCAGTTAACTGAAACAGATGCAGATACCCACAAAAAAACATTGAACAGAAGTCTTGGACCCTTGTGGAAGATTTGGGGAAGGAATTGAAGGCCCTTAAGGAAATTAGAACCCCCCAGGAAGACCAACAGAGTCAACTGACCTGGATCCCTGGGACCTCCCAGATACTAAGTCACCTAGGAAAAAGTATTCACAGGCTAGACTGAGAGCACTGTTAGACATGGAGCAGAGAGTTGCCTTGTTTGGATAGGATATGCCTAATCCTGTACAGATTGTATGAGTAGGGGAATACCCTAGGGCATCCCTATCCCCTCAGAGGAGAAGGGGGGATAAGCGGGGAGGGACTGTGTGATGGGATGACTGGGAGGAGACACAGCTTTTAGGATTTTAATAAATTAATAAAATACTTTAAAAGTCCATATTGATAACTCTTCTGTTTCATATTGTCTACAATGTACAGATATGTAAATAAATAAACATGGTTTTTCAATACTACCATATACACACAAAAACACACATCGATATGAGACTGCTTACAGATTTTTTGAGTTAATCTAGTATCCAATGCCTTCTACTAGAATTTTTTGAATCATTTATGTATAACATCATATCATCTATAAATAATAATACTTTGTCTTCTTCCTTTCCAATTTGTATCCATTTGATCACTTTCAGTTGACTTATTGCTCTAGATAAAACTTCAAATACTATATCGTTTAGATATGGAGAAAGTGAACTACTTTATCTTGTTCCTGGTCTTAGTGGGCTTGCTTTGAGTTTCTCATCATTTAATTTTGTGTTAGATACAGGCGTGTTGTACATTGTCTTTATTATATTTAGGTATGTTTCTTGTATCCCTAATCTTTCCAGGATTTTATCATGAAGAGGTTTTATATTTTGTCAATGACTTTTTCAGCATCTAATGAGGTTGTGGTATATATTTTTTCATTGAGTGTGTTTATATGGTGGATTGCATTTGTTGATTTTAGTATGTTCAACCATTCCTGCATCTCTATAATGAAGTCTACATAATCATGGTGAGTGATTTTTAGATATGTTCTTGAATTCAGCATGCAAATAGATTATTGAGCATTTTTGCATCAATGTATTTGAGGGAAATTGGTTTTTTGTTGCATCTGTGTGTGGTCTTGGTATCATGTTGACTCTGGCATCATAAAATTAAAGTGGCAATGTTTCTTCAGTTTCTATTTTGTGGAATAATTTGAGGAGCATTGTAGATGTTTGTATTATGTTAATTTGGGTCTCCAAAACTGTTTGTTTGAGGATCTCTACATCCATGTGTTAGAGACTGAGGGACCCTGACCCCAGTTGTTTCCGATTGGTAAATAATATTGTCATCAGCCAAAGGCTAGGCAGGGCAGACAGAGGTGAAACCTTAGCATTACCAGACAAGGGTCTGAGGGAGAAAGGAAGAGGGAAATCTGCTATCTGATCAGGAGAGGTGGAGGAGAGGAGATGCTCTACCTAAGGTGTGGGACAGAGAGCATAGCTACCACACAGGAACCAGGAGAGAGTGTCCCCAAGCAGGCTACCAGACTTGGTGAGAGAAGAAAATACGTAATATAGATTTTAGTCAGTAATAACTTGGGGATATCAGAGGGAAGACGATTAGCCACATGGAGATTAGGAAGAGGTCCAGCCACTGAGCTATTTTAGGCACATCAAAATATAAATGCTGTGTGTGTGTGTGTGTGTGTGTGTGTGTGTGTGTGTGTGTGCCTTTCATTCCAGAACCAGAATATTAGGGTGGGTAGTAAGGAACAAGTTGCCTCTTGGGTCTATTTAAGAAATAAATTTGCATTAGTTGTTCTTTCAAAATGTGGTAGAAATCTGCACTAACTCCACATAGCAATAGGGTTTTATGGTTGTGAGACTTTTAGTAACTGCTTGCATTTCCTTAGAGGATATATATATATGTGTGTATGCTCTACACCTTAGGTAGAGCATCTCCTCTCCTCCATATATATATACACACATATATATATATGTATATATGTATATATGTATGTATGTATATATATGTATATATGTATGTATGTATATGTATATATATATAATTTTTTCTGATCTTGATTTAACCTTAGTAATTGGTATCTATCAAGAAAATTATGCACTTATATTTTAGATTTGCCAAATAGAGATTTTTAAATTGTTTCCTAATGATTCTTTGAATTTCCTTGGAGTTGGTTGTTATGTACTTATGTTACCTTTCTGCATGTGCTAATTTAGATATTCTCTGTCTATCTTATAGATGTCTAGGGTAAGGGTTTCTCTATCTTGTTTATTTTCTCTAAGGACTCTTTGTTCCAATGATTCTTGAATTATCTTTGTTTCTATTCATTTCAGTAATAAGTTTGATTATCTCCTGCCATCCACTCTTCTTGGTTGAGCTTGACTCTTTTTATTCTAGAGCTGTTAAGGGGCTAATATTGAGATCTCTCTATTTTTTTTTTAAACTTTTTGTTGGTTCTTTGTAAATTTTACATGATCTGCCCCAATACCATTTTGAAAAAATCATATTATTTGTTTATATTTCAAATTATATCACCTTCCTAATGACTTCTTCACAACACCCCACATCCATCCTCTCTCTCCCCATTCCCATTTGCCTCTATGAGTGTTCTCTTCCACATACTCACCAACCACTGCCTAATTGCTCTAACAGCCCCCTACCCTGGGGCATCAAACTTCCACAGGACAAAGAGCTGCCCCTCACATTGATGCCCAACAAGGACATCGTCTATTACATATGCAGCTTGAGTCATGGATCCCTCCATGTATACTCTTTGGACCAGCTTTGCTTATGAATATCCATGCGAAAGTACTCAATAAAATTCTCATAAAACGAATGGAAGAAAACATCAAAACTATCATCAATCATCATAAAATAGGCTTCATTATAGGGATGCAGGGATGGTGCAAAACACAGAAATCCATCAATGTAATCTACTGTGTAAACACACTGAAAGAAAAAAAAAAAGATATATGAGCATCTCATTAAATGCTGAAAGCATTTGACAACATTCAAAACTTCTTCATGTTAAAAGTCTTGAAAAAAAAAAAAGTCTTGAAAAGATCAGGAATAAAGGTCCATACCTAAACACAGTAAAAGCAATACACGGCAAAGCAGTAGTCAACATAAAACTAAATGGAAAGAAACTTGAAGCAATCCCACTAAAATCAGGGACTAGAAAAGGCTGCCCTGTCTTTTCCTATCTATTCAATATAGTACTCAAAGTCCTAGACATAGCAATTATACAACAAATGGAGGTCAAAGGGTTACAAATTGGAAAGGAAGAAGTCAAAATATACCTATTTGTAGATGATATGATAGTATACTTAAATGGCCCTAAAAATTCCACCAGAGAACTCTTAAACCTGATAAACTACATCAGCAAAGTAGCTGGAAATAAACTTAACTCAAACAAATCAGTAACCTTCCCCTACTCTAAGGATAAACAAGCTGGAAAAGAAATTAGGGAAATGACAACCGGCAAAATAGTCACAAATAATGTAAAATACCTTGGTGTGACTCTAATCAAACAAGTGAAAGATCTGTATGTCAAGAACTTCAAGTCTCTGAAGAAAGAAATAGAAGAAAATCTCAGAAGATGGAAAGATCTCCCATGCTCATGAAGTGGCAGGATTAATATAGTAAAAATGACCACCTTGCCAAAAACATCTATAGATTCAATGTAATCCACATCAAAATTCTGGCTCAATTCTTCAAAGAGTTAGAAATAGGACCATCAGTGTCAATTATCTTGGACATCTGAGATCTCCCAAACACTGGACCACGAACCAGGCAGTATATACAAACTGACATGAGGCTCCCAGCACATATTCAGCAGAGGACTTCCATGTCTGTGATCAGTCAGAGAAGATGGACCTAACCCTTAGGAGACTAAAGGCCCCAGGGAGTTTAGAGGGCTGCTTGGGAGGGAGTGGGTTTTGGAGACATCCTCATGGAAACATGGCACTGGGGAGGAGGTATGGGATGTGGACTAGTCTGAAGGTGGATAAGGGGACACACTCTAGAGTGTAAATAGATAGATAAATAAATAAATAAATAAATAAATAAATAAATAAAATATTAAAAAAGAAGGGAAACAAAAAATGAAGAATAAATTTGAGAATTCTGTTAGAATAACTAAAAACCCAGGATAGCAAAAACTATTCTCAGAAGTAACAGAGCTTCTAGGGAAATCATCATTCCTGACCTCAAGCTGTATTACAAAGCAATTATGATAAAACCTATGCAGTATTGGTAAAGAGATAGGCAGGTAGATCAAAGAAATAGAACTGAGGATCCAGAAATGAATCCAAATAACTATGGACACTTGATCTTTGAAAAAAGGAGCTAAAACCATCCAGTGGAAAGAAGACAGAATTTTCAACAAATGGA
Source organism: Apodemus sylvaticus (assembly GCF_947179515.1). NCBI lineage: Eukaryota > Metazoa > Chordata > Mammalia > Rodentia > Muridae > Apodemus > Apodemus sylvaticus. The sequence continues at coordinate 123,377,746 of NC_067495.1, forward strand.
GCTATTTCAACCAGAGGTAAGCATGTATAAGAATGCAAAGTGATCCATTCTTATCTCCTTGTACAAAGCTCAAGTCTAAGTAAATCAAGGATCTCTACATAAAACTAGATATGCTGAAACTAATAGAAGAGAAAATGGAGAAGAGCCTCGAACACATGGGCACAAGGGAAATTTTCCTGAACAGAACACCAATGGTTCATGCTCTAAGATCAACAATCTACAAATGGGACCTCATAAAATTGCAAAGCTTCTGTAAAACCAAGGACACTGTCAATAGGACAAATCAGCAACCAAGAGCTTGGGAAAAGATATTTACTAACCCTACATCCCACAGAGGGCTAATATCTAATATATACAAAGAACTTAACACGTTAGAATCAAGAGAACAAGATAACCCTATTAAAAATGGGGACCAGAGCTAAACAGAGAATTTTCAACTGAGGAAACTTGATTGGCAGAGAAGCACCAAAAGAAATGTTCAGCATCTTTAGTCATCAGGGAAATGCAAATCAAAATAACCCTGAGATTCCACCTCACACCAGTCAGAATGGCTAAGATGAAAAACTCAGGTGAGAGCAGATGTTCAATAGAATGTAGAGAAAGAGGAACACCCCTCCATTGTTGATGGGATTGCAAGATGGTTCAACTACTTTGGAAATCAATCTGGAGATTCCTCAAAATATTGGGCATGGTAATACTTGAGGACCCAGCTATGCCACTTCTGTGCATATACCCAAAAGATGGTCCAACATATAGCAAGGACGCATGTTCCACTGTGTTCATAGCAGCTTTATTTATATAGCCAGAAGCTGGAAAGAACCCATATGTCCCATAACAGAGGAATGGATACAGACAATGTGGTACATTTACACAGTGGAGTACTACTCAGCTATTCAAAACAATGACTTCAAGAAATTCTTGGGCGAATGGATGGAACTAGAAAATATTCTGAGTGAGGTAACCCAGTCATAAAAGAACACACATAGTATGCACTCACTAATAATTGGATATTGGCCCAAAAGCTTAGAATACCCAAGCTACAATTCACAGACCACATGAATCTCAAGAAGAAGGAAGACCAAAGTGTGGATGCTTCAGTCCTTCTTAGAAGTGGTAACAAAATACTCATGGGAGGAAATATGGAGACAAAGTGTGGAGCAGAGGCTAAAGAAAAGGCCATCCAGAGATTGCTCTACCTGGGGATCCAGCCCATATACAGACACCAAATCCAGACACTATCATGGATTCCAAGAAGTGCTCGCTAACAGGAGCCTGATATAGCTGTCTCCTGAGAGGTTCTGCCAGAGCCTGACAAATACAGATGTGGAAGCTCAAAGCCAACCATTGGACTGAGCTCAGGAATCACAATGGACTGAAGGAGCTGAAGGGGTTTTTAACTCTATAAGCAGAACAATATCAACCAACCAGATTCCCTAGAGATTCCAGGGAGTAGATATCACTTTCAATCATGGGTTCTTCTTTCTACAGACTAAATGTACCTTCATTGATTGAGATTAAAGTTGTGTACTAAAGCATACCTGTATTCTAGCCACTGGGATTAAGGTATTTGCTGATGCTGGGCCATTTCACAACTAGAAACATATTTTCCAGTAAACAACACAATCTCAGATTTCACATTGTGATCAAATATCTTGCAAAAAATCACACACCTCAGTAGTAGATATTTTACATTTCTAAGAAATACTGTACTTTACAAATATTTTAGAATTTACTTATCTCTTTGATTTTAATGATTATTTCTGCTGTTATTTTGCTTGAGTTTACAAATGAATTTTTAAATGTTTTCTTTATTAAAATAACTACTTTATGTATACAATGTAGAGTTTTATAATTTTTAGAGTGTAAAATAATTAAAACTGGTTAATTAACAAAGCTATTACTTAATAGTATATTAAAATTATTTTAAATTTATTATTTTTCAGTTTTGAAATGGACAGTTTTATATACCTTAACTTTTGTAAAACAAATTATCTGTGCTTTTCCTCTATTAAAGCAGAAATTTTATAATTATCTTATTTTTACCTTTGCTTTATTTTGTTATTGATCATTCACTATTTCTTTTAATTCGGATATTTTAGAATCCATGTAATTTATTTCATATAAAATTCTTCTGTTTAATCCAGATTGTTACAGAGATCAGCATCCCTTTCTATTTCCTGGTAATTATTTTTTTGACATTTTCATTTTTTTAATTCAATATATTCTTTATTTACATTTCAAATGATTTCCCCTTTCCTGGCTCCCTGCTTCCCAAAAGTCCCTTATAGGCCCTCTTCCCTACCCCCGCACCCCCATCCACCCCTTCCCACTTCCCTGTTCTAGTATTCCTCTACACTGCTGCACTGAGCCTTTCCAGAACCAGGGGACACTTCTTCCTTCTTCTTGGACATCATTTGATATGTGGATTTTGTCTTGGGTATTCCAAGCTTCTAGGCTAATATCAGCTTATCAGTGAGTGCATACCATGATTGATCTTTTGAGACTGGGTTACCTCACTTAGTATGATGTTCTCCAGCTCCATTTATTTGTCTAAGAAGTTCAAAAATGCATTGTTTCTAATGGCTGAATAGTACTCCATTATGTATATATACCACATTTTTTTGTATCCATTCCTCCACTGAGGGACACCTGGGTTCTTTCCAGGTTCTGGCTGTTTTAAATAGGGCTGCTATAAACATAGTGGAGCATGTATCCTTATTAAATGCTAGGGAATCTTCTGGGTATATGCCCAGGAGTAGTATAGCAGGGTCCTCTAGAAGTATCTTGCCCAGTTTTCTGAGGAACCGCCAGACTGATTTCCAGAGTGGTTGTACCAGCTTGCAATCCAACCAGCAGTGGGGGAGTGTTCCTCTTTCTCCACATCCTTGCCAACACCTGCTGTCTCCTGAGTTTTTAATCTCAGCCATTGTCACCAGTGTGAGGTGAAATCTCAGGGTTCTTTTGATTTGCATTTCCCTAATGACTAATGATGTTGAACATTTCTTAAGGTGCTTCTCAGTCATCCAAAGTTCTTAAATGAAATTTTTTTTGTTTAGCTCTGTACCCCATTTTTAAATAGGGTTTTTGGTTTTCTGGGGTCTAACTTCTTGAGTTCTTTATATATCTTGGATATTAGCCCTCTGTCAGATATAGGGTTGGTGAAGATCTTGTCCTAATTTGTTGGTTGCCGATTTGTCCTTTTTACAGTGTCCTTTGCCTTATAGAAACTTTGTAATTTTATGAGGTCCCATTTGTCAATTCTTGATCTTAGAGCATAAGCTATTGGTATTCTGTTCAAAAACTTTCCCCCTATGCCCATGTCCTCAAGGGTCTTCCCCTGTTTCTTTTCTATTACTTTCATTGTGTCTGGCTTTATGTGGAGGTCCTTGATCCACTTGGAGTTGAGCTTAGTACAAGGAGATAAGAATGGATCAATTTGCATTCTTCTGCATGCTGACCTCCAGTTGAACCAGCACCATTTGTTGAAAAGGCTATCTTTTTTCCAGTGGATGTTTTCAGCTCCTTTGTGGATGATTAAGTGACCATCGATGTGTGGGTTCACTTCTGGGTCTTCAATCCTATTCCATTGGTCCACTTGCCTGTCACAGTACCTACCAATACTTCGCAGTTTTTAACAATATTGCTCTGTAGTGTTGCTTGAGATCTGGGATACTGATTCCCCCAGAAGTTCTTTTACTGTTGAGAATAGTTTTAGCTATCCTGGGTTTGTTGTTATTCCAGATGAATCTGAGAATTTCTCTAAGTCTATGAAGAACTGAGTTGGGATTTTGATGGGGATTGCACTGAATCTGTATATTGATTTTGGCAAGATGGCCATTTTAACTATAATAATCCTGCCAATCCATGGCCATGGAAGATTTTTCCATTTTCTGAGGTCTTCTTCAATTTCCTTCTTCAGAGACCTGAAGCTCTTGTCATACAGATATTTCGCTTGTTTGGTTAGAGTCACACCAAGGTACTTCATACTGTTTGTGGCTTTTGTGAATGGTATCATTTCCCTAATTTCTTTTTCAGCCAGCTTATTCTTTGAGTATAGGAAGGTTACTGATTTGCTTGAGTTGATTTTATAACCAGCCACTTTTCTTAAGTTGTTTATCAGCTGTAGGAGTTCTCTAGTGGAGTTTTTTGGGTCACTTAAGTATACTATCATATCATCTGCGTATAGTGATAGTTTGACTTCTTCCTTTCCAATTTGTAGCCCTTTGACCTCCTTATGTTGTCTAATTGCTCTAGCTAGTACCTCAAGTACTATATTGAAAAGATATGGAGAGAGGGGGCAGCCTTGTCTAGGCCCCAAATTTAGTGGGATTGCTTCAAGTTTCTCTCCATTTAGTTTGGTGTTGGTTACCTGTTTGCTATACATTGCTTTAACTATGTTTAGGTATGGGCCTTGAACTCCTGTTCTTTCCAGGACTTTTAGCTTGGAAAAAACGGATGCTGAATTTTGTAAAATGCTTTTTCAGCATCTAATGAAATGACCATGTTTTTTTTTTCTTTGAGTTTGTTTATTTAGTGGATTGCATTGATGGATTTCCTTATATTGAACCATCCCTGCATCCCTGGGATGAAGCCTACCTGATCATGGTGAATGATGGTTTTCATGTATTCTTGGATTCAGTTGGCAAGAATTTTATTGAATATTTTTGCATTGATAAGGGAAATTTTTCTGACGTTCTCCTTCTTTGTTGGGTCTTTGTGTGATTTTTGCATCAGCATAATTGTGGCTTGCTAGAATGAGTACAGTAGTGTTCCTTCTGTTTCTATTTTGTGGAATAGTTTGAAAAGTATTGGTGTTAGGTCTTTTTTGAAGGTCTGATAGAATTCTGTACTAAAAACATCTGGTCTTGTCCTTTTTTTTTTTTTTTTTTTTTTTTTTTTTTTTGTTGGAAGACTTTCTATGACCCCTTCTATATCTTTAGGTGTTATGGGACTGTTTATATGATCTATATGATCCTGATTTAATTTTGGTGTCAGATATCTGTCTAGGAAACTGTCCATTTCCTCCAGATTCTCCAGTTGTGTTTAGTATATATAGGCTTTTGTAGTAGGATCTAATGATTTTTTGAATTTCTTCCGTTTCTGTTGTTATATCTACCTTTTAATTTCGAATTTTGTTAATTTGGATACTGTCCCTGTACCCTGTGGTTAGTCTGGGTAAGGGTTTATCTATCTTGCTGATTTTCTCAAAGAACCAGCTCCTGGTTTTGTTGATTCTTTGTATGGTTCTCTTTGTTTCCACTTGATTGATTTCAACCCTGAGTTTGATGATTTCCTGTCTTCTACTCATCCTTGGTGAATTAGCCTCTTTTTGTTCCAGAGCTTTCAGGTGTGTTTTTAAGCTGCTAATGTATGCTCTCTCCATTTTCTTTTTGGAGGCACTCAGGGCTATGAGTTTTCCTCTTAGCACTGCTTTCATTGTGTCCCATAGATTTGGGTATGTTGTGTCTTCATTTTCATTAAATTTTAAAAAGTCTTTGATTTTCTTTCTTTATTTCTTCTTTGACCAAGATTTCATTGAGTAGAGTATTGTTCAGCCTCCATGTGTATGTGGGCTTTCCGTTGTTTTTGTTGCTATTGAAGAACATTCTTACTCCATAGTGATCTGATAGGAGGAATGGAATTAGTTCCATCTTCTTATATTTGCTGAGGTCTGTCTCATGACCAATTATATGGTCAATTTTGGAGAAGGTGCCATGAGGTGCTGAGAAAAAGGTTTTGTTTTTTTTTTTTTTTTTTTTTTTTTTTTTTGCTTTAGGATGAAATATCATATATATATATGTTAAATCCAATTGGTCTAAGGCTTCAATTAGTTTCACTGTGTCCTTGTTTAGTTTCTGTTTTCCTGATTGGTCCAGTGAGGAGAGTGGAGTGTTGAAGTCACCCACAATTATTGTGTTAGGTGCAATGTGTGCTTTGAGGTTTAGTAAAGGTTTTTTTTTTTTTTTTTTTTATGAATGAGGGTGCCCTTGCATTTGGAGTATAGAGGCTCAGAATTGAGAGTTCTTCTCAGTGGATTTTCCCTTTGACCAGCAAGAAGTGTCCTTCCTTGTCTCTTTTGATGAATTTAGGTTGAAAGTTAATTTTATTTGCTATTAGAATGGCTACTACAGCTTGTTTCCTGAGACGATTTGTTTGTAAAATTGTCTTCCAGCTTTTTACTCTAAGATAGTGTTTGTCGTTGACACTGAGGTGTGTTTCATGTATGCATCAAAATGTAGGGCCCGGTTTAAGTATCCAGTCTGTTAGTCTATGTCTTTTTATTGGAGAATTGAGTCCGTTGATATTAAGAGATATTAAAGAATAGTAATTATTACTTCGTGTCATTTTTAATGTTGTTTTTATATTTGAGTGGTTATCTTCTTTTGGGTTTGATGAAACAAGGTTACTATCTTTTTTTCCAGGGTGTAGTTTCCCTTCTTGTATTAGAGTTTTCCACCTATTGTCCTTTTAGGCTGGGTTTGTGGAAAGATATTGTGTAAATTTGGTTTTGTCATGGAAGATCTTGGTTTCTACATCTGTGGTGATTGAGAGTTTTGCTGGGTATAGTAGTCTTGGCTGGCATTTGTGTTCTCTTAGATTCTGCATGAGATCTGCCCAGGATCTTCTAGCTTTCATGGTCTCTGGTGAGAAGTCTGGTGTAATTCTGATAGGTCTTCTTTATATGTTACTTGGCCTTTTTCTCTTACTGCCTTTAATATTCTTTCTTTGTTTAGTACATTTGGGATTTTGATTATTACATGATGGGAGGTATTTCTGTTCTGGTCCTGTCTGTTTGGTGTTCTGTAGGCTTCTTGTATATTCATGGACATCTCTTTTCCATAATTTTGTTGAAGATATTTGCTTGCCCTTTAAGTTTTAAATCTTCACTCTTATATATACCTATAATCCTTAGGTTTGGTCTTCTCATTGTGTCCTGGATTTCCTGGATGTTTTGGGCTACAAGATTTTTGCATTTTGCATTTTCTTTGACTTTTGAGTCAGTGGTTTTTATTGTATCTCTGGCATCTGAGATTATTTCTTCTATCTCTTGTATTCTGTTGTTGATATTGACATCTGTGGCCCCTGATTTCTTCCCAAAGTTTTCTATCTCCAAAGTTGTCCACCATTTGTTGAATATGCTCTCCCTTTTCCATTTTATATTCTTAGATTCTTTGACAAAAATCTAGTGTCCGCAGGTAAAGGTTTTTTCAGGGTCTTCAATATGATTCCATTGATCAATGTGCCTGTTCCTATATCAATCACTATTGTGCTATAGTATAATTTGATGTCAGGGAAATTAATTCCCTCAGAGGATGTTTTAGTGCTCAGGATTGTTTTGGCTATCCTTGTTTTGTTTTGGTTTGGTTTGGTTTGGATTGGTTTTTCCATATGAAGTCGGGAATCGCTTTTTCAAGGTCTATAAAAATTGTATAGGAATTTCAATAGGGACTGCATTGAAGCTGTAGATTGCTTTCCGTAAGACAGACAAGTTCACTGTTAGTTTTACGTATTCATGCGCATTTCAGTCAGTTTCTTCCTTCAGGGACTTGAAGTTCTTTTCATACAAATCTTTTACTTGCTTGTTTGGAGTTATACCTATATATTTTGTATTTTTTGTCTTTATTGTGAGCGATGTTGTTTCCCTAATTTCTTTCTCTGCCTGTTTATCATTTGTATAAAGGAGGGATACAGATTTCTTTTAGTTAATATTGTATCTAGCCACTTTGCTGAAGGTGGTCCTCAGCTATAGGAGTTCTATGGTAGAATTTTTGGGATCACTTATATAGTCTATTTTACTTCCTTTCTAATTTGTGTCCCTTTATTCTTGTTTTGTTGTCATCTTGCTTTAGTTAGAACTTCTAGTACTATGTTGAATAGATAGAGAGAGAATGATCATGCTTTTCTTATTCCCAATTTTAGTGGGTTTGATTCAAGTTCCACTTGATTTAATTTGATGTTGGCCATTAACTTGTTATAAATTGCTTTAATTATGCTTAGCTAGGAGCCTTGAATCCCTGAACTCTCCAAGACAACAGGAATGGGTGTTGGATTATGTCAAAGTCTTTTTCAGCTTCTAAAGAGATGCTAATTCTTTTCATTTTGTCATATAGTGGATTAAGTTGACAGATTTTTGAATATTGACCCATCCCTACTTCTCTGGGATGAAGCTATTGAACATTCTGAATGAAGCTTTTTACGTGCTCTTGTGTTTGGTTTGAGACACTTATATTGAGTATTTTGTTCATAAGTGAAATTGTTCTAAAGTTCTCCTTTTTGGGGGTTCTTGTGTGGTTTAGGTAGCAGAGTAAATGTGTCTTCATAGAATGAATTAGGTAGTATTCCTACTATTTCTAGTTTGTATAATAGTTTTTGGAGTGTTGATATTAGCTTTTCTTTGAAAGTCTGATAGAGATATATACTAAAACTATGTGTCCCTGTGCATTTTTTTGGAAGCTTTATAATGACTACTTCTGTTTCCTTAGTGCTTATGGTAGTGTTTAGTTTTCCTGATCTTGATTTAAGTTTTGTATATGGTATCTGTCTAGAAAGTCCTCCATTTTGTTTATATTTCAAGTTTTGTGGTGTACTGGCTTTTGAAGCATTTTTTTTTATTGTTATATTTTTTATTCGATATAATTTATTTACATTTCAAATGATTTCCCCTTTTCTAGCCCCCCCCCACTCCCCGAAAGTCCCGTAAGCCCCCTTCTCTTCCCCTGTCCTCCCTCCCACCCCTTCCCAGTTCCCCATTCTGGTTTTGCCAAATACTGTTTCACTGAGTCTTTCCAGAACCAGGGACCACTCCTGCTTTCTTCTTGTATCTCATTTGATGTGTGGATTATGTTTTGGGTATTCCAGTTTTCTAGGTTAATAACCACTTATTAGTGAGTGCATACCATGATTCACCTTTTGAGTCTGGGTTACCTCACTTAGTATGATGTTCTCTAGCTCCATCCATTTGCCTAAGAATTTCATGAATTCATTGTTTCTAATGGCTGAATAGTACTCCATTCTTTTACAAATTTTCTCAATTTCTGTTTTTATGTAGCCCTTTTTATTTATGATTTTCTTTATTTTGGATAGAGTATTTGTGTGTTTTAGTTAGTTTTGCTAAGGATTTGTCTATTGTGTTGATTTTCTCAAAGAATCAACTCTTGGTTTTATTGATTCTTTGCACTGTTCTCTTTGTTTCTAGTTGAGTGATTTCATACCTTAATGTCAATGTTTTCTAGCATCTACACTTCAAAGATATGCTTGCTTCTTTTTCTTCTGGAGATTTCCATGTGTGTTGTTAAGTTTCTAAAATGAGATAATTCTAATTTCCTTTATGCACACACTGTTTTCTATGAAATTTCTGGTGTGTCTTTGTTTCATTTAATTCCAAAAAATCTTTATTTTTTTTTGTTTTATTTTTACCTGACAAAGTGATAATTGAATAGAGTTGTTCAATTTCCATAATTATGTATCATTTTTGTTGATTCATTTGTTGCTGAATTCCAGCCCTAATCTTTGTTTATTTGATAGAAGGTAAGGAGTTATTTCAATCTTCTTTTATTTGTTGAGGCTTGTTATGTGCCTGATTATATGAGCAATTTTAGAGAAGGTTCTGTGCAGTGCTGAGAAGAAGGTATGTTCTTTTGCTTTGGAGTGAAAGGTTCTGTAGTTATATGTTAAGACTATTTAGTTTGAAAGATCTACTAGTTTCAGTGTTTCTCAATTAGTTTCCAATTCAGTAACATGTGCACCAGTGAGAAGTGGGTGTTGAAGTTGCTCACTGTCACTTTGTAGGTTTCATTGTGTGATTTGTGCTCTAGTATTCTAGTACAGGTTCTTTTATGATTATAGTTGCACTTGAAATGGGCAGAGATGTTTGAATATTTTCACCAACATCTGCTGTCTCCTGAATTTTTAATCTTAGCCATTCTGACTGGTGTAAGGTGAAATCTCAGGGTTGTTTTGATTTGCATTTCGAGGAACACTGGTGGGGTTGCAAATTGGTACAACTACTCTGGAAATCAGTCTGGCGATTCCTCCAAAAACTGGGCACCTCACTTCCAGAAGATCCTGCTATACCACTCCTGGGCATATACGCAGAGGATTCCCCACCATGTAATAAGGATACATGCTCTACTATGTTCATAGCAGCCCTATTTATAATTGCCAGAAGTTGGAAAGAGCCCAGGTATCCCTCAACAGAAGAGTGGATGCAAAAAATGTGGTATATCTACACAATGGAGTACTATTCAGCCATTAGAAACAATGAATTCATGAAATTCTTAGGCAAATGGATGGAGCTGGAGAACATCATACTAAGTGAGGTAACCAAGACTCAAAAGATGAATCATGGTATACACTCACTAATAAGTGGATATTAACCTAGAAAACTGGAATACCCAAAACATAATCCACACATCAAATGAGGTACAAGAAGAATGGAGGAGTGGCCCCTTGTTCTGGAAAGACTCAGTGAAGCAGTATAGGGCAAAACCAGAAAAGGGAAGTGGGATGGGTTGGGTGGGAGAACAGGGGGAGGGAAAGGGGCTGATGAGACTTTTGGGAAGTAGGGGGTCTAGAAAAGGGGAAATTATTTGAAATGTAAATAAAAATATATGGAATTTTAAAAAAAGTATTTTTCATAGATTTATTTTTCTTTAATTAGTATATCCCTTTTGGTAACTTTTGGTTGAAAGTCTATTTAATTAGATATTATAATGGCTAGTCCAGCTTGTTTCTTTGGTCTGTTTTCTTGGAAAATCATTTTACAGTTCTTCCTTCTGAGGTAGTGTCTGTCCCTGTAACTGAAATGTGTTTATTTTATGCAGGAGAATGATGGACCCTATTCACATATCCAGTCTATTAGCTCATGTCTTTTTATTGGTGAAATTAGTTCATTGATTTTTGAGAGATATTATTGAACAATGATTGTTGTTTCCTGTTATTTTGTTGTTGAAGTCTCTCTCTCTCTCTCTCTCCTTCCTCTCTTACACATTCACATACACACACACACACACACACACACAGAGAGAGAGAGAGAGAGAGAGAGAGAGAGAGAGAGAGAGAAAGAGAGAGAGAAAGAGAGAGAGAGATGTTCTTCGTTTTGCTGGGAGATGATCAATTTCCTTCATTTTCTTGGGTATAGTTACCCTTCCCATATTGGACTTCTTCTAGTATCCCCTGTAGGGCTTGATTAATAGAGAGTTATTGTTCAAATTTGGTTTTGTCATAGAATAACTTGGTTTCTACACCTATGGTGATTGACAGTTTTGCTGGGTACATTAGTATAGCCTGTCATCTGGGGTTTCTCTTGGATTGCCAAACATTTGTCCAGCATCTTCTGGCTCTCAGATATTCTGCTGAGAAATCAGATATAATTCTGATAGGTCTGCCTTTATATGTTACTTTCTCTTTTCTCCTTACAGCTTGAAATATTCTTTCTTTGTTCTACACATTGTGTTCTGACTATTATATGACAGAATAATTTTCTTTTCTGACCCAAACAACTTGGTATTTTGTAAGCTTCTTATACGTTTATAGCCATCTCTTTCTTAAGGTTAGGGTCATTTTCTTCTATATATTTTCTGACCCTTTGAACTGAGAGTCTTTATCCTCTTCTATTCTTATTATTCTTAGGTTTGGTCTTTTCATAGTGTTCCTAATTTCCTAGATGTTTTGAGTTAGAAACTTTGTTAAGTTTGATTTTTAAAATGATTTTTAACTTTGTATCTAAGTGAATTTGTCAGGTTTAAAAGAAAACTGCTAATGAAACAATCTAGTCATATAAGTTTATACTTGACATATGAGCATGTTCCCAAACACATTTATAGTAATTACCAAATAATTGCTAAGTAAACTAATTTTTTAAAGGTACATGAAAATGATTAAATATAAATATGGTCTAAGAAAGTGGCTACTGAGTAAATTAGTGATAACATTCAGATACAAAGATGAAAACAAGATTGATACATAATTAATATTAAGTTATATTCCTTTAATAGAAGATATGTTGGGTTGTTTGTAAATATAAATGTTGGTGCATTTAAACATAATGGAATAATTCAGTTGAAAGTAGAAGAACATTGAAGAAAAAATATTTAAAATATAATGGTGAGAAACTGTGAGTGTTTTAAAAAGAAATTACGTGGTTGGGTTATTTTAAAGAAACATTATTTTTACATTGAGTGTGAAACATTTAGAAAATTTAAAGAGTAAGTAAACAAACTACATATTTTTTCATAAAATTAAACATGCAATTTAAAAGGCCATTAACTTCACACATTATTGTTTCCTAATGCAGAATGTCCCAAAATAATTAAATGAAGCTCAAAAATTTTAAATGAATGATTTTGTATTCCGAAGAGACAAATATTTAAAAGATTGAAATAAATTATCTTTTTCTCAATATCTGCTTGGTACATTACTGCAATCTGCACTAACAAGCTGAAATTGAATATAACTTAAAATTTTGTCTAGATTTTAGTCATCTTTTAAAACTATACTTACCTTTTAAAATAAATATGAGTGACTTCGAAAAAAGTTGTACTTAAATTAAATGAATGATATTTTTCCAAATAAAATATATTTGAAATCAGTAAGTAGTGTTGCTGGAGTAGAAATATAATCCTTTAAATCCTGAAAACCTCAAATTAAAATTTATTATATTAGCTGATTTAATAGCTTTTGATGTTAACTCAAATGTCATTCATGTTAAAGTAACAAGGCTGTCTTAGTCAGGGATTCTATTCCTGCACAAACATCATGACCAAAAAACAAGTTGGGGAGAAAAGGGTTTATTGAGCTTACACTTCCAAGTTGTTGTTCATCACTAAAGGAAGTCAGGACTGGAACTCAAGTAGATCGGGAAGCAGGAGCTGATACAGAGGACATGGAGGGATGTTTCTTACTGGCTTGCTTCCCCTGGCTTGCCTGATCAGCTTGCTCTCTTGTAGAACCTAAGACTACCAGCCCAGGGATGCCACGACCCACAATGCCCCCCCACAACTTGATCACTAATTGAGGAAATGCCTTACAACTGAATCTCGTGGGGTCATTTCCTCAACTGAAGCTCCTTTCTCTGTGATAACTTCAGCCACTGTCCAGTTGACACACAAAACCAGCCAGTACAAAGGAAAATAGTGAATTTTAGTTCACCACAATGATAAAAATAATAGTGCGTTAATTTGGGTACTTATGGTTTACTTCAAAATATTCCCCCTTACGGAATATATGACAGAAAATTACAGGTACATTCCATTCTATGTATCTTCCAATCAATGGAGAAAGTAATAGAAAAGAATAAAAGTAGATAACAGGGCAAAGGCAAACAATTCATATTTCCAATAATTTTAATAGTACTTAGTAGCAGAAGAAATATAATATTGAGAGATATTTTAAAAATGCATATTTTAATACAAACTTGATTAACACATATAAAGCTCTCCATTAAAAGAGATGATTTTTTTCCTATTTATATCTGCTAATTTCAAAGATCAATCACAGAGACACACAGCACGTCTAAATAAAGGTAAAAGCAAATATTAAAATGTGTATCATATAAGCAAGTAAAAACATGAAGATTAGAAAATATTTTACATAAATTATAAAAATTTATGTCAAGTATGCTGTGCTTAGTGTAAAATTATGAAAACATATTGTATTTACATTCAAAAGCTAGTATGTTTAAAACGTATCAGTTAGTTCACCTTATCAGTGTGAAAAAAAAGCAAATTAACTCTAAGTACAAGTAAAAATCATAGGAAGAAAAGAAATGTGAAACAGGAAATGAAAGGACAAAACTATAAGGAAAATGTTTGTAGGGAGACCAACTTAAAGGCCAATAAAACTGGCAAATTTGTAGATGCATGAAACAAACAAAAAGCCCAATAATATATAGTAGACATGGAAAACAAAAGGAAGAAGATATTCAATTAATATTTCAACAACAAATAAGGGAATATTATCAATAAGTAAATATGATTCAGTGAAATAGGACACATTGTTCAAAAAGGCAGAAATTATGAACAAATCAACATAATTCATCTCAATAAGAGAAAAGATTAAAATATTATATATCCACCTCAATTAGTACAGAAGAGACATTTCATAATGTCAGCACTCATGCAATGTAAAGGCTCTCTCAAGACTAGGAATAGCAAGAAAAATGACAGGTGTTAAATAATGGCATGTACACTAATCTGCATTTAGTAGAAAAGCATTAAGGTATTTTCCCTAAGAATTTGAAATCGAGAATATATTTAATCCAATTTAAATAGTACAAAATGTATATTATAGAAACATCACAGAGTGCACCATAAACATGTACATTGTGGTTTTCATGTATCATTATCTTTAATGAAGTCTTTCAGTAACAATTTCTATTCATCATAGGACTGTAATTTCTACATAAAAAGTAAAGGTAGAAAATGAAGCAAGCACATACAAATTGAATACAAAAGTTATATAACCGTTATATTAGAAAACAAACTGATTATATACATTATAACAGATACCTGAAATTTACTGTTAATACATAATCGCTTTATTCACTTATGGATACTTGAAATTCTACTTCACACAACCAACTAGAAAGAATTTTTCTTATTCTTTTGCATAGTAGAAACTGTTGGAAATATAAATATGTGATGAGAGGGAAAACAAGGAAGAAGAAAAGGATAAGCATGACAAAAGAGAAGGTAAGAGAAGAAGGGAGGAAAAGGAAAAAAGGGAGGTAGAGACAGATATATAAAGAAGAGCATTTGAACATTATGGGTATGATTGCATTGAAACTAATAATGGAAAGAAGAGATCTTAAGGGAGGAATGAGGATAAAAATATAGTGAGATGAATCTGTAGATTGCTTTTGGCAAGATGGCCATTTTAACTATATTAATCCTGCCAATCCACGAGCATGGAAGATTTTTCCATTTTCTGAGATCTTTGATTTCCTTCTTCAGAGACCTGAAGTTCTTGTCATATAGATCTTTCACATGTTTGGTTAGAGTCACACCAAGACACTTTATGCTGTTTGTGGCTATTGTGAAGGGTGTCATTTCCCTAATTTCTTTCCCAGTCCGCTTATCTCTGAGTATAGGAAGGCTACTGATTTGCTTGAGTTGATTTTGTAACCAGCCACATTGCTGAAGTTGTTTATCAGCTGTAGGAGTTCTCTGGTAGAGGTTTTTGGGTCACATAAATATACTATCATATCATCTGCAAATAGTGATAGTTTGACTTCTTCCGTTCCAATTTGTATTCCTTTGACCTCCTTATGTTGTCTAATTGCTCTAGCTAGGACTTCAAGAACTATATTGAAAATATATGGAAAGAGGGGGCAGCCTTGTCTAGTCCTTGATTTTAGTGGGATTGCTTCGTTTCTCTCCATTTAGTTTGATGTTGGCTACCGGTTTGGTGTATATTGCTTTTGCTATGTTTAGATATGGGCCTTGAATTCCTGTTCTTTCCAAAACTTTTAGCATGAAAGGATGCTGAATTTTGTCAAATGCTTAACATCATTAGTCATTAGGGAAATGCAAATCAAAACAACCCTGAGATTTCACCTCACACCAGTCAGAATGGCTAAGATTAAAAACTGAGGGGACAGCAGGTGTTGGCGAGGATGTGGAGAAAGAGGAACACTCCTTTACTGCTGGTGGGATTGCAAGATGGTACAACCACTCTGGAAATCAGTCTGGCGGTTTCTCAGAAAACTGGGCATGACACTTCCGGAGGACCCTGCTATACCACTCCTGGGCATATTCCCAGAGAATTCCCTGGCATGCAGTAAGGACACATGCTCCAGTATGTTCATAGCAGCCCTGTTTGTAATAGCTAGAAGATGGAAAAAACCCAGGTGTCCCTCAACGGAGGAATGGATACAAAAAATGTGGTATATTTACACAATGGAGTACTATTCAGCTATCAGAAACAATGAATTTATGAAATTCTTAGTCAAATTGATGGAGCTGGAGAACATCATACTAAGTGAGGCAACCCAGTCTCAAAAGGTGAATCATGGTATGCACTCACTAATAAGTGGTTATTAACCTAGAAAACTGGAATACCCAAAACATAATCCACACATCAAATGAGGTACAAGAAGAACGGAGGAGTGGCCCCTGGTTCTGGAAAGACTCAGTGTAGCAGTATAGGGCAAAACCAGAACAGGGAAGTGGGAAGGGGTGGGTGGGAGCACAGGGGAAGAGAAGGGGACTTACGGGACTTTCAGGGAGTTGGGGGCTAGAAAAGGGGAAATCATTTGAAATGTAAATAAAAATATATCAAATAAATAATAAGGGTCTGAACAAAAATAAAGTGAGATAAAGAGGGGCCATGAATGTGAAAAGATCCAGAAGGGATTTTTAGGAAGGTTTTGAAGGATAACAGAAAAGTGGGAAACAATAAAAGGGATAAATAAATAAATAAACAAAAAATTTTAAGGGATAGCATCATTGAATAGTAAGGATTATAAAGCATAAGTGGGGCTTACATAAGAAGATAACAGAGAATATAGAGATGACAAAGAGGAGCAGGCATAAATAAGAACAACATATAATTGCACTCAAGTGCACACGCACATGTGTGTGTGCACACACACACACACACACACACATACACACACATATACACCCCCCACAAGAAAACCAATTACAACTTACTACCTACTTAGCTGTCACATAATGAGCAACACCCCATAAAATGTGCTGACATAGTAGAATACAGATAATCTCTTTAAAAAAAATTGGTCAGCCAGACAGTGGTGGCACACACCTGTAAACCCAGCACTCTGGGAGGCAGAGGCAGGCGGAATTCTGAGTTCGAGGCCAACCTACTCTACAGAGTGAGTTCCAGGACAGCCAGGGCTACACAGAGAAACCCTGTCTCGGAAAAAAAAAAAAACAACAAACAAACAAAAAACAAACAAACAAAAAAATGGTCTCCCATATCTCCAAATCTCTTTCTTCTATTTTATGCTTCTATTTTATGCTACAATAGAAGCACTACATTATGGAATCATACAACTTCATATGTTTGTCATTTTCTACTTTTGAGACTCAAATACTTTCACTACACCACTTTCATTCGTCTTGGTACCCTTCCCAAATTAATTCTTTCTCAAGATCTTTAGCAATCTCAGTAAGTGCTTTGAGAAAGCTTAGTTGTGCATCTATTTTATAATGTTGTCATTGAAAATATATCTTCTCTATTTCATTAAAAATTAGATAAGAACCAATGAGATGTAAGCAAAATAGATTTACTTCTATTTTCTCGTTTGTGAGAATGATTTATGAAGTATG
This sequence comes from Apodemus sylvaticus, assembly GCF_947179515.1. Taxonomy (NCBI): domain Eukaryota; kingdom Metazoa; phylum Chordata; class Mammalia; order Rodentia; family Muridae; genus Apodemus; species Apodemus sylvaticus. The sequence goes on from NC_067495.1 coordinate 123,395,037, forward strand.
AATTCATTCATAAACCAATGTACTCAGGGGAAAATACCCCTAAAATTTATTCCTTTGTTAGTAGTATGCATTATGAAATGTTCTCTATCAAATTTACATGGTAGATTTAAATCCCATTTAACCAGATAATGTCATCCAAAATGGGGAGAAATTAGGTTGAGCAAACTTCATTTGTTACCCAGATAAGAATGCTTGCCATAAAAGGGAATTGTGTTCCTATTTTACACGGTTGAATCTAAAATATTACTATCACTCATTTCTGTCCATTAGGGAATATTTATTTAGAAAATCACTATTTGTTCGGCTGCATTTTAGCTGAGTAATTTATTCAACGTACATTTTCACGAAATGATCCAGAAAATAGCCACAAAAAGTTGAGGTATTTATGTAATCTGTAATTATTTTCAGTTGAAAAATGTAAAGAAGTAGCTGCATATGTTGAATGTGTAAGGGACTTGTTTGTTAGGCACACAGGTGCTAGGGAAATTCTATATATACTACTATCCATCTTCAGCAGTTGCTACAAACCTATTAGTTATACCAGTCCTGAAGTACATGCATCTCCTCAATTTCATCAGAGAAGTTCATTTGTGAAGTTGATGGTGGTTAAGGCAGAAATACACAACTAGACAAAGTGCAGAGTAAAGATCACTCATCTCTAAATGGGACATCTAGATTACTTCCCCCTTTCAAGGCTCAGAGATCATCACAGGAGATGGAGTAAAAGACTGCAAACCTGAGGTCAGGGAGCAATGGAGTTAAATTTTGTGGTCTGAACATGAGAAGACCTTGTCACACATAAACTCACTGCATCTTTGCCTGTTTGTATAAAAGCTGTACAAGATCAGGCCAGTCTGTCCATGAGCCTTACTTAGTACCCATCTAAGGAGCTATTGACAGTGACATTTACAATACCTATGGTTACAGCTTGGGTATGATATCAATAGACAATGAATAATATACGTTTGAAAATACCATAAGTGTTGTTCTTCCCTCACCTAGGCCACAGGGAAAAGATTCCAAATGAGTATGATATTCATGCTAATATGTGCATGCACCACGAGAGTGGCCAAATCCTTATACAGGACCTGAAGCAACTGAGTCTGCCTAGTTCTATTACTGATTACACCACTTTCATTGATTTATCAGAGCTACTGGACAATTTTTAAGACTAAATAGAGTACTTATAAATTCCAATGTGCCCTCAAAATCGCATCCAAACATAGATCATCCTCTGGAGAAAATATTTAATAAAAAATCTATTTCTTTAAAATTAGTAGATTAAGGTGTTTTGGTAAATATGCAAATATTGACGAAGTGACAGATGAAGCTAACAACAAGGAAGCATTAAGAATGCTTCCTTAATGTCTCTACTGAATTATAGTAATTTTATATTAATCCATTTTTTTTCTGAGATTAATAATGCAATTACATCATTTTCCTTTCTGCCTTTCTCCAAAAAACTGACATATGTCCCTACTTGTTCTCGTTCAAATTCAAGGCCTCTTTCCAAAGTAATATACCTAAATAAAATAAAGTTAAGGAGCTATATACAAATATTTCAAAATATTATTTCTAAAAGCAAACAATGAGGTAGAATAAAATACAGATAACTCAAATTAAGAAAACCACTTATGGTCTGAGTTATGAATTCAATAAAGACATTGAAATTGATAAACATAATCAAACAGAAATTGAAAAGCACAAAAACTTAAGTCAAATAAAAATTGAGAAACAAGAGCAGATGACATTAAACAGAAAAATACAATTTCTTAATATAAAAAAAGTGCTTTTGAATGAAATTTGAAATGAGTGATAAAAGCCTCTGAAAATTATGGTGTACCATAATTTCAAAAAATATTTGAATGTTAGGTCTATGTAAAAGAGAAGAGAAAATAAAACATAGGGAATATATTTAATGAAATAACAGGTGAACATTTGCTCAAAAGATAGGCACATTTAAATGTAAGAGGCTTAAAGCACCCCGACACTCCAAATAGTTTCTGATCTTAAAAAGGTCCATTGTGAGATACATTTAACTCAAACTGTCAAAAGTGGAAAGCAAGAAATTTCTAAAAACAGTGAGAGAAAAGTACCAGGCACATTTAAAGGAACCTTCCATTAGACTAATGACAAGTTTTTAAGCAGAGACATTATTGCCCAGGAGAAAATGGGTGACATTTTCAAATTCCTGAAGTTAAAAATAAACTACAAGCTGCCAACCAAGAATGCTAAATCCAGCAATGACATACTTCAGACGTGAATGATAAATAACATATTTCTAAGAGAAGCAAAAATTGAGGGAATTAATTATCATTTGAATAGCCTTACAAAGGATATTTAAGCATTTGTACAAAGAGCAGAATGAAAGATAATTTCCACCTTTAAACTACATGAAACTATGAACTCTACCAATAGTGTGCTCTAAGTATATGAAAGTCAAAATTAAAACTTAGGAATAACGAAAATTTTCAAGTTTGAAAAGGGGGAGAAGTAATAAAGGACATACAAAAGTAGAAAATAACAAATGCTAGGAATAAGTATTATAAAACATGTAACTTGATAAAACATGCTGATTCCACTATTTGAACATAATTAGTGTAACAAAAATTAGAATCAATGAAGCTGCATCAGAAGCAAATACAAAGAGGGCTGAAGTATTTTGCTTTTCATAGATAAGTTAGACTGTGACTCAGTAATTGCAAAAGAATAAATAGAAACAAACATTACTATAAAAATGTCAATCCCCCAATATATATTAGAATTCTAGATATATATGCAGTGACATAAATACAAATATGCAAATTAATCATTAACTATAATTTTAGAGTCCAATACAAAATTAGTTGAGGATGCCAACATTCTATTAGTACCAACAGACAGAAAACTCAGACAAAAAATAGTAAAGGATCATCAGATTTTACTTTATATTATGTTGGTCTAACTGGTATTTATCATAAACTTCATTTAATACCTACAGAATATTTTTATAAGCATATTGACCATTAACCTAGATGAACCATATGATTAGGCATAAAACATGTTTCAACAAATGAAAAGAAGCAAAATAACATCATGTAACTTCTATACATATATAATAAAACTAGGACTTAAATAAGGAAAAAAATTTGAAGCATAATAATACTTAATGTTTAAACAACATACTTATGAAGATGGGAAATCAGCAAAAATCAAGAGAAATTTAAACAATTCTTAAAAAATATAAAAAATTTTTGCATACAAAGATTATGAAGAAAGAAGGGTATAGCAATAAGCAACATCAAATGCTTAAAAATATTTCAAATAAACTACATAATGATCAAACTCAATGAACTAGAAAGTAAAGAATACACCACTGCTAATTTACCAGAAGGGGAAATCCTGTGAGAAAAAGACTGCAAACTATAATCTAAATATAAAGATCAATGAAACAAAATTGTGTTTTTCAAGAGGTAAACCGAATCTCAATAAAATTATAAAATAAGTAAGCAGTAAAGGAAGTCCAAAAATAATTAAAATCACAGATGATGAAGGCTATTTTTACAACTGATAGAAAAACAAAGGATTACCAGAGGCTATAACCTTTGAACAAATTAAAAAGTCTACAACTATCATAGTACCTAATTCTGAAACATACTGCCTGTTAAGTATGCATGATAACAGGACAGTGATTTAAAAAACAGCTCACCAACGAACAAAACAAAATTAAGTGTTAGAAATAAATGCATTCAGTTCAGCTGACCTGTTTTTGTCCAAAGGTATCAAAAACATACAATGGACAAAAAAGGACAATCTATTCAATAATTGGTGATTAGATTATTACCTATATCATATATAGAGAGAGATGTATAATGTATATCATATATATAATGTATATCATATATAATGTATCATATATGATATGTTACACATTATATATTATATATTCACATTAATATTGGATATTGGATATTGCATACTATATATTATATATTACATATTATACATGTTACACATTAAACATTACATAATACTCATTACATATATTTTTATATGTAGTGTATATACTTATTGTAGACAAAGACAACTGCATGGACAAATTGGTTCTGACAACAGTTCTACATCCTACCAGCCTTATCACTTTGGTTAGTGCATTATTATTCCACCTTAAAATACTCACTTTTCAGAGATGGATTACTATGAATTTTAGAAAAAGTTAATAGATTTTCAAGCCAAAGTTTAAATACTACAAATGTATTAAATAAATATAAGGTAGACTTGTATTCATCAAAGCATGGTAGTTTTTGTGTGTCGTTTCTCCCTGAGGATATGAGGAATGTATTTAGTGATTTCCTTGGATGATCTCTCCTCATTTGTACTCTTACTTCCTCTCATAAATATTTTTAAAAGCTTGGTTAACTGTTTACGGTACATGGAGTAAAAGTAAGCCTTGTCATATTCCATGCATGTTTTGTTATTTTAATGTTTAAATTCCTAGAAACTCTGCTGCTAAATTACTAGTGTGAATTGTGGTCCTATGTTACAACCAGCATTATGCTAGATGATCTTTAATAGTCTTTATAGATCAATACAATTTTATTAGTCAGTAATTGTATTATTGGCTGTATGCTCTATAGGCTCACACCAGCAGGACATGAAAAAAAAGTGCCATATTATGATTTTTGTCATCTATGGGAAGTCACCTTTGGAAAAAGTGTATTGGCAATGCCAACCTGATTTCTATATGCACAATGTAAAGTAGAATATGTTCTTTGGTCTTGATTGTCATTTGAAATACCAGATTACTTTTTTAGTCTAAGCAGAATCTTAAATTGTTGATGCAAAATACCTGTGTTGGTTACACAGTTTTTAAATTTTGAAAGTTTTAATGTATTCATATCTGAATGATCAGAGATGCTAATTTATCAGCCATTACTCAGTCATCAGAAGAGCAAACTGGAAAATTACAACAATAACAGATGCTGGGAGGATTGAAGTACTCTGCCATTACTTTGACTTGTGTTTTTCATTTTGAGACTGGGTGAGTCACCCACAGAGAGTTATAAAGTAATACAAAGAAGATTCAAGATTTCAATAAGACATTACCTTGAGGTTTTAACAATGAAAATAGTATATCTCTGTCTGGATTCATATGTTTATATATGTTAACATTCATACAAAGTTAGAGAGCCCAATAAATAGAAATAATAAAATTGCTATGTGGGTGAAGATAGAAGCCTGCTTATTTCTCTCTCTCTCTCTCTCTCTCTCTCTCTCTCTCTCTCTCTCTCTCTCTCTCTCTCTCTGTGTGTGTGTGTGTGTGTGTGTGTGTGTGATAAAATCCAGTCATTCTTCAGAGGTCTTGATGATCAAACTCAACCATATGTTTCTGTCTAATGCTTTTGTTTTTACAAGAAGGTCCTGATCCTATTACAATGCCTATGAAGTTTCTTTTGAGGAGTATATATTTCTTTAAAAAGAGAGAATTGTACCAATTAGTTATATATTATTCAAGAGAAGACAACTTTTATTTTTTATAATAATACTATATTCTTTGGTTGTAAAAGTCACATTGCTTAGAAAAATTGGATGAAGGAAATTAGAGATGCTTCAAAGTAGTTAATTGGTAATTTTGCTCATATTATTTGAAATTATTGACTTAATTGAGCCCTTTTCTATACATTGTCTAATGTATTTAGGGCTGTATCAACAAGAAATTTTGAAATATGTCAACATCACTATTAGTAGATATAATCTAGCAAAAAGCTATTCAGTTTTATCTCTCCAGGGCTAAGAATCTGTGATATTCAATATATTATTTGCATTTGGCATGTAACACTTTTGTGGGTGAGAATGTAGGTAAAAGAATCCCTACTTTTGACTTGTGAGGCATACTCAGTAAATATGTTCCTATGTATTAAAAAGGTTATATGTGATTCTATTACAATTTCAGAGTAAAAAATAATTAAAAGTGTTATGACCTAATATAATAAATGGAAGAATTTGTAAAGAACCTTTCTTCCTTTTGTGTGACTATGTATCCAATAAATCTGTAAAAATTGGAGGAATTACATTTTCTTTATCCTATCCAGATAGTACTTTTCTCTTTGTCAACCAAACATAAAAAAAAAAAAAACAAACTGGTATTTCATGTTTGACACAGCAAGATTAAAACAGCACAGGACTAGAATTGTCAATTTATAACTTCAGCAATGGGAATAAATATTAGTATTAATACAGTGTGCGAAAGTTTTTGTTGATTAACTTCACAGCTAAAAATTTACTCTCGTCTTTACAACAGAAAATGTGAGATAAGATCAATGGATGATGCATTGATATGATGATATGAACTAAAATTATATTCATATAACAAATAGAAAAATCTTAGAAAGTATTTTGAAATTTTGTGAATAAAAAGAAAAGATCAGAGAAAATTTTAAAAATCATGGATTCTTTTAATTGGTAGGCAGGGAATCATATCTTCTTTTTCTATATCCTGGTCAGAAGCATTTATGTCCTTATTCTGTAGCCACATTGAGGCTGTGCTTATACAAATCCCTCAGTGTTTGTCCAAAATAAGAGAATCAGAAAATCAGGGTACTGCCTGTAGAAGTCAGGTTTTAGTTCTTCCTCTCAGCCCCATGCTCCCAAAAATATGACTCGGACTCAAAATATACTTGCAAAACTTTGGCCATATACCTAGGCTCTATTCTGACTAGATCATAACTTAGATCACCCAACTATGTTAACCTATATTCTGCCATGCAGCTGGTTATCTGTGTTCAGGTATCATGCTTCTGTCTGCTCACATCTTCCTGGGCCTGTCTTTTGCCTGGCTCTATCCTAGAATTCTTTATATCTGCCAGATATCTGTGGTGGGAAAGAAAAGAGTCCCATAGTCAATTTTAAAAATACAAAGTTATTTACCTACCTTTACAGAGACTATGTGGCTGGCCAACCACTGCTCCAATTATTTTTACAAAAAGTATCTATGAACTTTCATACTTCATTGAGGTGAATTCTTTTATTGTTATCCTGTTTCATGTCCTTGCTGAAGTTTTCAGCATACAACACTTTTGTTCATTTTTTCTCCTTCTCCGTTCAAGCCAGGATTAAAAAACTGTCTTTATTGGTTTTCCCTTTCTGTATTCTAAAGAAATGCATATCATGGATTGAACTTTTACAGTATTTCATAAATATATAACATATGTATCAAATAAACTATTCCATAGCCTTCTATAAAGAAACATGTTAATAATACCATTGCATATAATATTATATTTACTTATGATTATTATTTCTTCCATTTTCAAAGAAAAATGTGATTATAAGTTGTATTTATTTTTGCATATCACTAATCTTTCCTAACAATGGCACTAAGGACAATTTAAACATCCAAGTACATCAAAAAATAGCTCCAGTATTTTATCAACTGTATAATATTCCTCATTATGATAGAGAGCCTAACTAGCCAAGTGAACATATATACATTACTAATGGTACTTGCTTTTTTTAAAAAAAAAAAAAAAAAGATATGCTTTCAATGTTGAAGTACAGAGTTGAATATTTGAATAGAAATGTCTGTGAATGCTAACTGCTATCACACCGGTCTTATAACTGTATCTTGGGTTTGTGTTCATATTTCTGTTTTATCTGTCAGAGTCACTATCTGGTTTTTAGTACTCTGACAGAATTTTGGTATGATAATTGCCTTCTTCCTTATTATAGTGCTCATATGAAGTTTTCCATTATAAACACTTTTAATTAACATTCTTTGAAGATCCTAAGGAAGGCACCAAAAATTTTGTCATAAAAAATACAATAGAGTTTTGAATTGATAATTAAAAATTAAACGCCATCATTATATATATATAAATTTATTTATATATACATATATATATGTATATATATATAAATTTTCTTATACTTTCTGCTCCTTTTACTTTTTCCTTTGGACTTCAGCATCTTATCCAAAAAACCTTAAAATACTTCATTTGTATATATTAATCATGCAGCTTCCCCTGACCTATCTTGCAGTTTCCCAGAGGTGAAAACAATTTTATTAAAGACTAACTTTATTTTTAATTGGTACCATTTACTTTTAATGTATTAAAATATATTGTTTAATGTTTTTATTCATAAATCATTATAATTTTATTTTAACTTACAAGTAAAATAATATTTCTGAGGAAATAACAACTTTTCCTATAATAGCTTATTTATTCTTATAGTCATGAAAAATGCAGTCTTGTGACACTGATGTTTAAAATGAATATAGGCTAATCATCTGAATTGTGTAAAACAAGGCAAAGAGTAGGGTAGCATAGCATGTGGAGATCAGAGCAGGTGGTGTGGTAATGGTCCAACTCTGAAGCTGCTATATTTTTATGTTTTCAGAGAGCTGGTGTTGTGATTACTGGTATAATACTCACTGTTAGAATTAGTTGGCTGGGAAATACTAAAGTTGAATCCCTTCTTTGAGATCTAAGTCAATCTTACATTCTTCAAGAAGATAAGGTATCAACTCTGGACCAATCTGAGCCATCCGAAGGGACATGGAATAGTATCTAGGGAGTTTAACTAGGAGGCAGACACTTCTTTACAACTGTGATCAAGACACAAAATTATATCACTATTGAAAAAATATATTTTTGAGGTCATGTTGGATGTTATAACATTTTTGTAAAATAGGGCATTTGTGTTTTTCTCACGGGCCCTCTATCTCAATTACATTCTAGTGTCCTTCCTAGACACTTGTGGTTTTTTTTCCCCTAAAAATAATAGATTACCAGCATTTCACAGTAATCTCTGCATAACAATGAGAAACCACATCTTATCCTTAGAGTCACTACTTCAATGGCTGTATTATCCCAATATAGTTCTCAAATTCAATATTCACAGCTTAATTTGTCAGCTTCCACTTGTATCTTCCATGCAAATTTCTCTACATGTACTTCTTGCCACAAATTTTGTGTCCAAGGCAGAGATTCAGGGTTTACCATTTTAGTTTTTCACCTTGAAATAAAATGGCAAATATTTTTTCACTTTAATTCCCCCTCATATTTTTTCTGTTAACCTTTCTATCTTTCTTGGAGTCCATTCAATACCATTTAATACTGATTCATTTTAAATAAGTGAAATCATGTTATCATAGAGCAGAAAACTGAAATAATTAAAGGTACTCTTGGATAACTCAATTGCCTGTATGCAAGCCGAAACCTTTATTTGTCTGATAGTATTCATATTGCATCTCCTTATTTCATGTTCTAAATCATTATTTTAGAAGGTAGCTTTTATGATCACAATAAATCTCATTAAGTTAGCCATATTGGCCTTGAAAGAATCAAGAAAGGATGGATATGAGAACCATGGACAATGTTAAGGCAGACCTCCATAGGTGAATCTTAATCAAAAGATAATTTACCCAGAAATTTAATTTCTAGGAATTCCATTGTATATATCCTTTGACAAGTGAAAATATATATTCAGCTAAATACTTACCACACTAATAATGATTTTTAAAAGTACATTCCAACAGCATAATGGGATAATATACAATAAAAACAAATTAGTTATATCTGTATGAATTTTTTAAACCAAAGTGTATACATATCTGAGTTCATTATATCATTTATATGTAAATCATATATACACAGATATCCTTAGGTATACATAAAATCTTTCTAAGTGGTTATATACACACAGTATCCTTGTGGTAAACTATGGCCAGAGGCCAGGAATCCTGAAGTGAGACACTTTTCACTGCATATCTTTTGAAAACACTGTCCATGTTTATGTTTCTGTGTCTCTTTGTCTGTCATACATGTCCAAGGATCTGCATGGGCCTGAAGAGGGTATCAGATCTCTTGGAGCTGGAGTTGAAGGCAGTTATAAATTTTCAGACATGGATGCTGGTAACAGAACTCAGCAACCCAGGAAGAGCTCTTAAGTCTGAACTATTTATTATCTCTATGTCCAGTATCATTTATCTTTTAATCTATAAATGTTTCCTTTAAACAAAGCAAGTAGGCAAAATGAAGTGTGAATCGATGAAGCCAAGGATCCTCTCCTAGAATATTTTGATTTGGATAAATACATTTGTAGAAGGACTAGTAAATGTAAAATCACATTTAATCATTTTAAAACTTAGTTTAATTTCTATGATGCTGAACACATTTTTTATTTTATTTTTTACAATATATCACATACTAATGTAATCCACATAAAATAATTATGTATGTACCCAATACAAGAATCAACTGTACTCACTCTGACCATTGCAAATGACTAACTGGACAGTGTTTTTTGAATGCTAAGGAAATGTTAATTCCCAAATACCTTTCTAATTAGCCTGAAAATTTATGTCAGATTTCATTAACTCTGAACATCATTAACATAAATGGTTCTCAGGAAAGCAGCTCATAATATAGTACTTTAAAAAAGAAGGCTTTAGGGCTAAGCATGGTTATGCTTAGGTTTCTCTGAATTAAAATTTTGTTGATTAGTATTTTGAACAATATTGTATAATTTCAAAAATTAGATAATACATCTCAAATCATTTCATACTCCCACAATGTGTAAAGCCACTACTGAATTTTCCTACATTCAAATGAAAGACACTTCAAAGAGTAATAATCTAAAACTTGAAGCACATTTTTTTTAAAAACTTTGATTAGCGCTTTAAATATTTTCTGAGATTAGCCCAACAAACATTTTAAAACATCTTCTATTAAAATGACATGTCCATGGAATATTCAAATGACTTAAACAAATTATTTTAAGGCTGGTAAAACTATGGTGCTGAATTGCACTGAAAGCAATAACTGCATTCGCCTAAAGAAAAAAGATACATAAATGCAAAAAAGTAAGATGAAGACTTCTTTTGTATAATACAGCAAAAATGTAGTGCTCTGAGAAAAAGTGCCAAAGTCAAACTAAGTTTTGATTGCTAAGAGAATATAGATCTCTCTCTCTCTCTCTCTCTCTCTCTCTCTCTCTCTCTCTCTCTCTCTCTCTCTCTCTCTCCATCTTCCTCCTCCTTTCCCCTCTCTTTTCCTTCTCTCTGTGGTTGAGCACTAGAAAGTTGTGTCAACTCTACTTTGAAAATAGATCACACACACAATCAGGCACGTACATACCCACATCACACAAAAGCATGTATGCAAAGAATGTCAGCCTGAACTTAAAGATAAATCTAAACATTTTCCCAAGAGCACAGAGGCTTTAGCTCCAGAGGCCTGCATAGTTGCCATGGAGGCCTGAAGGGAGTGGACCTCCACCTACGAATAGCTTCATCTCAGGCCAATTGTAGCAGTGAGTGTAGAGTGCATTAGGGAATTCCTCTGTGCCTCCAAAGTAGTTTACCCAGAGTTCATCTTGGTTGAGCCAGCCTCTGCCACAAGTGAGTTTGAGCTTCTTCCCTGTGCGCCCAAGAAAAGAGTCTGGATTGGCTGAAGCCCTTTCCTCCAGGAACTTCTGGGCACGAATGTCATAAAAGAGCAGAGAGCCATGTCCAGTGCCCACAGTGATGATGTGTTGGTAGAAACTCAGAGAACGCACACCTGTGCCTCCCTCTCGGGAACACAAGGGCTTGATGTTCTGCTGGCGTTGTCTTGGATCCAGGAATGAAACGTGAGACTGAGAACCCACAGCATAGAGGGACAACTCATCACAGTAGGTGAGACACACGTTCTCACGGCAGTAAGGCAGCCTTAGGGACAGCAGTCTGGACAGGGAGCTCCGAGCTTTCCACAGATGGAAGTAGCCATCCAGGGACACAGCTCCCAGCTCCTGGTTTCTGCCACTGAAGGCAAGGGCTCGCACTTTGCGGTTACCCGGGTTAGTAGTTGCCCTTGGGATGGACTCCATGTCCCTTGGACGAATGTGTGAATACCTTGGAATTCCTGAATTATTGTGCCACGGAATGCTGCCATTGAACATGTCAGGATCCACCCGCCAGAGTGCCACTGTTCCATCACGGGAGCCACTCACAGCCACAGTATCACTCATCCATGCTATGGCAAAGATCCAGTCCCGGTGGCCTTGACGGTCACCTAAGCACACGGGGTCTAGGGTAGGTAACTGATAGACTGCTAGACTGTTGGGGTTTTCACCTCCTGTAGCTAGGAGGGTCTTGGAGGGATTCAGCTGGATGGCATGGATGCCACAGGTGGGTTGGGCACGGGTTTGTCCAGGACCTCTATCTCGCATCAGGGGAATGCGAGTGATCTGGCCGGTCTGGACATCAACCACAAAGAGTGTGTTGCACTTGGTGCCACACACCACCTGCCTGGCATTGAGCCACTGGGACGCGAACACCTTGTTGAGGGGACCTAGGGTCAGCTGGCGCTCCCTCAGCAGCTCGGGCAGTCGGAGGACCCCATAGCTGCGCAGATCGCCCTCGAAGCCCGCGAGCCGGGTTTGGCCATCGGCGCCCAGCGCCCGGCCCTTCAAGTAGTGCACCAAGGAGCGGCGAGCCACGGGCCGCCGCGGCCTCTTGGCCAGCAGCAATGGCCCATCTGCTTGGCCCGTTCCCGCCGCTGCAGCCGCCCGCCCAGGCAATGAAGAAGTCCCGGCGCCCTGCTCGACCTCCGAGGCTTTCCGCTTCCTGCTACCTGTTTGCTGCGGGGCCATGGTGGGCGGCGGGCGGTTTGCAGAGGCGGTGGCGGCGCGGCGGCGGTGGTGGCGCGTGGCACCCGTGTTGGCCGTGTTGGCGGTGGGTGGGGGTGGCTGTGTCTCCGAATCAGCGGGAGTGGCACTGAGTCCCAGGGGCCAGGGGACTGAGTGATCCCTAGGGCACTGAGCGTCCCGGATCCTGGGTGCTTTGGTGGCCAAAGAGGCGAAGGCGGCAGCGTGGCTCTGCAAGGAGCTGTATGATTGCTGATCTCGGAGGCGTTGAGTGTGGTTGGTGGCAGTGCCTGGGACTTGGCCGAGGGCGGGAAGTGCTGCTGTCTGGGAGGTGGTGGAGTCAGTGTGTGGCTAGAGAGTAAGCTAAGAGACCTGAGGTTGAGAGGCGGAGAGAGTGGGAGGGGCTGTTGGCCGTGGGGTGCTGGGTAGCAGAAGCCAGACTGGTTGGGGGTTGGGAAGAAGCAGAGGGGATGGGCGCAGAGGAAGGCTGTGTGGAAACTCTGGGGAGATTCCTAGAGGGCTGAACTCCAGTTAGCTGAGTAGCTAACACAAGTTTGTTTTTTTTTTCCTACCAGCCTCACCACAGCTCCCAAGTAGCCTTAAAATCAAAACCTAAAATGTAGTCAAGCAGGGGATCAAAAGGAACACTGAATGTGACACATGGGAAGAAATAAATAAATGTGCACTTGGTATAATCAGAGAACATTTTGACTGAGGTCGTTCTTTGAGCTGGACTAGGCATGGAGGCATTTCCAAGTGCCCTCTGTGGTTTCTTTCTGTGATTTGTGTGAAAGCCCTTCTGCAAATCGCATTTTAAACTAGTCCAGATTTACTCTGTTCTTGTTCCTTTTTATCTTCTGAACCTGAAGTTCCTGAGTGACTAAACTTGAATCCCTGAAGGGTATCTTGCTAATTCCTACTCCTTGACCCCAATTCAAGGCAAGGTAGTGGTAGGGAAATAGTCAAAGGGAAGCTCCGGAGTTTAAGGGTTCTTCAGTGACATACAGATAGGAATATAGAGATTACAAGGGAATGGCATGATGCATTATTACGTACTAACTCCTCAGGAAACTCAAAAGCCAGAAATGATGGGGTCCAGGGTAAGGGCAAAGAAGAGGTCCTAGAAGGAAAGGCATCCCTGTATTCTCCAGGAGGAGAAAGTCCAATTCATGAAGTGAGGACCAGGACTTCTGCAGAGCTCTGGCTTGTATAAAAACCCATCTAAACATCTGGAAGGGACTTGAGAAACACACAAGATATCTGCAGTCAGATGGCAAATAACTTTTCAGAGGGACAAAATAACTCAATGGTGAGAGTACAGATTTTAAGGGCTTGGCAGTCTCAAGAGTGAAGAGATCTGTCTTAGTCAGGGTTTCTATTCCTGCACAAACATGACCAAGAAGCAAGTTGGGGAGGAAAGGGTTTATTGAGCTTACACTTCCATGTTGCTGTTCATCATTAAAGGAAGTCAGAACTGGAACTCAAGCAGGTCAGGAAGCAGGAGCTGATGCAGAGACCATGGAGGGATGTTTCTTACTGGCTTGCTTCTCCTGGCTTGCCCTTATAGAACTCAAGTGGTACCACCCACTAGAGGCCCATCACTAATTGAGAAAATAACCCCACAGCTGGATCTCATGGAGGCACTTTTCTCAACTGAAGCTCCTTTCTCTGTGATAACTCCAGCTTGTGTCAAGTTGACACACAAAACTAGCCAGCACAAGATGCATAGCTGCTTTGAGATTCCAGTGTACCCAGTTCATTTGCAGTTACATACTGAACAAGACCAGTTTGAGTGGAAGATTGGTGCCTTTTACCAAAGTATATAGTATGGGGGTTCTAATTTGACATATCTGACCAGTTATGTGAAATAACTGTTTTGTCGTTCTTCCCTGCATATAGCCTTACAGGTTTTGCAAAATTATCTCAGGTCTACAAATTTCAGGTCCCTTGGGTCTTTTTAACCTGTCCCACTGAAATTCTTTGTATGTATACATCCACCTCAATCATTTTCTCTGTACACAATGCAGTATTGAGGAAGAGAAAAGCTGGCTGGATGGGAGTAAGAGGTAGTTATTGAAGAATAAGTGGTCAGAAATCCCTTTATCTACTAAAGGTTCTTTTTTTCTGTTTTTAAAATATAAATTAGAAAAACTATGATACATTGTAGAATAAGTTTTTACTATTGTATAGAATAATATGGACTGAAATTTGGGGATGTTTCTATCTATCAGTCTGTAACATACTGAATATGTAAAAATGAGATGTATGGTCATTTCTGATAACATTTATTGAAATCTAGATAGATGGTTTGTACTAAAACATTGAATCGCCAAATACTCTGTTTGTATTCAACCTTACAATAACTTTTAAGGTTAAGTTTTCTCTTAAAATGTTTAAAATGGTAAACCAAAAACTCATGGTCTCACAGTCTGTGCTACAGCATATATAAATCTTCATCTGACTTTATTTTTTAAAATAATTTGTATTATTCAATGATTGTAATTTTTGTTTCTTCAAAATCTAACCCATCTTTATTGTGGAAACATTATCATGCTTGCTTCTGCAATTTAGATATAATTTTTAAAATAAAAAAATGAATGAAAATACCAATACAGTGTTCTGGTATTATGACTGTACTTTTTGTTACTATAAATGTCATAGTTTGTATTTAATTTTCAGATTCCATGTTTTATTTGAATAAATGAGTTTTGCTAATTTCACCTAGGATATCATATCCAAAACATGTTCCATTCATGTCTATATTTTTAAATTTCTCTGTGCTCTTAAAGGTATTAAGCAATTTCAGAACAGAAGAAAGCAATATTGAAAGATGCATAAATGGGTTTCAGCTCTCAATGTAAAGTATTTATTTGTATTTGTTTATATTTCTGGAACAATATACTGTTTAGAAATATGTAAAGCTGAAAACTATTGTTGAAGCTGTAGATATAATGTCATGCTGGTAAATCTTTCATATGTTTATATCTTTCTGGATCTCCACTACTTACTTACTTTACTTGTCTTGGAAGAATGTTGTGTTTATTAGAATAGAATCTTTTCTGTCCTTATAAATCTCCTTTGTCCCTTACTGCTTTTTGTTTCAAATTATCCCCTCTATATTCCTGTGTTAGACTTCTCTCCTCAGTTGGATGGGGTCTCATATGGATAGATATAAGACAGTATCATGCTGTTTTTTTAATTATTTAATTCATTTGTATTCCACTATTTCAATCACAGTGTAAATATGTCAAGAGATTATAGGGTTATACTTTTAATAAATTTAAAATATCACCAGTTTAAGATATGCAGTAGATGCCTAATGAAATGTTATCATCACTTGGTGATAAAAAGAATAAATAAAAAAGTCCAACTAGTTAGAGACATTTTGAAACAAAATTACTTGATTTAACAAAGGTGAAGTTTTTAATTCAATTGTAGAAATGTCATATAGGTTTATTTCATACAGATTCAGATATCTTGATATCTTTGCTGATATATAATGATCAGTGCATCTATGCTTCCAATGTATTATATTGCCTCTTAAATATTATTCATATACATCTATTTATAAGTCTGCCTGTACATAGGGTTTTACAGATTTTGGGTAAGATCTAAACATTCCAAAAGTTGTTAACTTTTTAGCATCATGAATAATATCTTATATAATAATCCAAATATATTGAAAGTATTACTATTTATTCTTAGCTTAACTAAAATAGTCTCAAGATAAAGGCATTTACAATGGAAAGAAAGGCAAAACAAGAACAGAAATAATTAAGGAATTTGAAGAAATAATCATGGATATTACTTTTACATAAGATTTCATAAGAAAATATATGTTAGTACTCAACTCATGAAGACAGGCTTCAAAATCAGACACAATACTCGTGTCCTTATAAACTGGATTGTGTAATCATTTGTAGTATGTTAAGTATAAATGAAAACTAATTTTGTTTTAGAAGATAATTTTTGCATCCGCACATTTGAAAGAATAGTTCTTGAATTATCATTATCAACAAGTATAAAATAAACACATTAAAATGAAGTGTAACCGAACTTGTACAAACTAAATTTTGGTGGTGATATTAGTAAATTATTCTTGGGCTAGTAAATTAAATAAATTTGTCATTTAATCTCTATTATAAAGAATAATAATATTTTGTTCTTTGATACTATCAAATTTCTAAGAAAAGCAACTATTATTCTAGATTATAGTCCCTTGGGAGGCTTTTTTGTTATAAATTGCTTGGTACAAAAACTTGTAAAGAAGTTTCTTCTACAGGAGCTGAAGGGGTTTGCAACCCCATAGGAAGAACAACAATATCAACCAACCATATCCCTCCAGAGCTCCCAGGGACTAAACCACCAACGAAAGAGTACACATGGAGGGACCCATGGCTCCAGCTGCATATGTAGCAGAGAATTGCTTTATCTGGCATCAATGGGACAAGAGGCCCTTGGTCCTGAGAAGGGTAGATGCCCCACTGTAGGGGAATGGCAGGGCAGTGAGGTGGAAGTGGGTGGGTGGGTGGGGGAGCACCATCACAGAGGCATAGGGAATGAGGAAGGGGAAGGGATCCGGATTTATTGAGAGGAAACTGGGAAGGGGAATAACATTTGAAATGTAAATAAATAAAATAATCAATAAAAATGAAAAAAAAAAGCATGCTGGGTTTCCCACTATAATTGATCTACCAAAGTAATATTCTGTTGGATAAAGGAAAGCAAAGGTTAGAGGGAATTTTGAGTCTATGACCTCTAATGGGTGTCATTTCTCTTCATCTTCTGAAGCAAAAGAAATGTCTCATAGTTTTAGTGTGGCCTTTTTAGAAGAAAGGAGATATAGTGCTGGCTATATGGTTTATAGGAGGCACAACAAGGTAAGAAAGAGAATGAGCTAGGAAACCAGATAATATGGTTTTCATTTTGATTCTGTGACTTGATCAGTTTAAATTAAGCAAGTTATATTTCATATAATATTTATTTTGTGTTTATTTCCTCATGCATAAAATAGTGACAATGTCACTCACAACACAGTCATTTATAACAAAATGTTCCTCTTTCCCTGGGCATGGTTTTACGTTTGTTTTTGTGAGAGAGGTGGGCAAGCAGGAAGATAAAAATAATAATTCAGACAGTACAGTTACTTAGTAAAATTATCTTTAAAATTATCTTTTTTTCTCTCTACTATTTACCATTACGCAGGTAGTATGATACTCAGGAAAGTGGAGATTTTGAGTGCTTACTATATTTCAAAACAAACATGTTTATCATTACTAAAAGCTAGTATATTCTGAAACAAAATATTTGTAGAATTGGCCACTTTTCTGCTTGTATAATTCTCAATTGTGCTGTGAGACTAGAGATGAATATTCATAAGGGAAGAATGTGTTCAAGGAATACATTTACAGTATGATAGTATATATTAAAGTGGGAAATTTGGAAGGTTTCTTCTATGAAACATCCAGATTGGGGTTTTACCTCAAAAACAGTTGTTGATATAAGTATATATTCCAAAAATAATTGATATTTTTACAATAGTGCATTTCATATATGATTATTTTAGGTATAATGGATAGAAGTGAGTGAAAAATCATATAAATCATTTTTAGGTATCAGGCAGTTATGTGAAGACATGGATGAATTTAAGCCAGTAAAGTAGATTTAGAAGACACTGCACTTGGCACTTTGCAGTATTTTAACTGAACATAGATTTCAATTATTATTCTCCTTATGCTTAATACTTTAATATCACTCAAATAAAAAACACCATGTATACCAATGCTTCCTAATTTTATATCTCCAACACAAACTTTTGTTTTACCTCCTTCTTGACATTTTAGATATTGAAACAAAACATCGAGGCCAGCATATATAATCTGAAAATCTTGAAATCAATGCTAATATTCTTGAACTGTTCTCAAGAATTATACCACCATTTATTCAGCTGCTCAAACCTAATTTCTAACAATTATCTCTGATACATAGTTCTTCACTGTGTATAGTTCCAATATTTTGTCTTCTAACATTTTTATTTACCTTAAAAAATTAATTGCATATTTTATTTATTTATATTTCAAATGTTATCCCCTTTCCTGGTTTCTACTCAGGAAACCTCCTATCCCATCCCCCTCCCGCTGCTTCCATGATGGTGCTTCCCTACCCACTCCTGCCCCACCAGCCTGGCATTCCCCTACACTGGGGCATCTAGCCTTCATAGGACCAAGGGCCTCTCCTCCCATTGATGTCTGACAAGGCCATCCTCTGCTACATATGCAGCTGGAGCCATGTGTCCCTCCATGTGTACTCTTTGGTTGGTGGTTTAGTTCCTGGGAGCTCTGGGGGTACTGGGTGGCTCATATTGTTGTTCTTCCTATGTGATTGCAAACCCTTTCAGCCCCTTCAGTCCCTTCTGTAATCCTACACATTTTTAAATCCATTCTGTTCTCAATATCTCATTGCTACCCTTAGATCTCCAACCACTACTTACTCTTTAACTGTAGGAGCAGGCTAAGTCATTTTCCAGAGACCCCTCTCCCCTCTTCTATTAAGTTTTCCACACTAGGGTCAATGACATACCTTCTTGATTTACACAAATCAGTACTTAGTTGTAGTCCTAAAATATAGACCAAAGCTTAAAAACATTTTACCAGGCCCAGTATGATATAATTTATGATGCCTTGCCATCGTTGTTTTTATTATCATTATTTTTATTCTCTATCCATGCTTCAGAGCTCTCTCTTTTTTGCATTATGTTCTCTCTGCATGAAATACTTTCTGCCTCAGGTCATCTACCTTTTACCTCCCACAGATACATGAATGTGTTTGTGCTTATTTTTAGATCATGAGTAAAGTGTACCATTTTGAGGGAAAAGCCCTTGGTACTCCACAAATAAGATAGAACATGGTACTCTATTATGAAATAATGTCAATGTAAAATTCCATGTCTTTATTCATATTAGTATTGCATGCTTATATTTATGACTTTTGATAATAACTGGCAACTAGAAGACTGCCTGAGGACAGAAGAGGAATATCCATTGTGCATAGTTCTATGCCCAGTGTCTAGCCTGTCTTAGAAAAAAGAAAACAAAGCTAAAATAAACTAAAGCAAAATCAAAGAAATAAAACACTAGGTTTTGCTAAGTGACAATTTAGATACCTTGGAACTTTTATTGATGTATCTCAGTCATTTTCGCTTCAACCATGGCCTTACTGAGCAGAACTCAAAGATATAATCTTTTCCTACTTGACATTTAATAACTTTTAATTGTTAATTCTTTATTTATTCCAGTCAAAATTCTTTCTGGATGGATTAAAATACATCCCATAACAAGTCTATTTCTGTGAATTTCAAGATTGACTGATGTGTTAGACAGCTTCAGAAAACATTATACAAATAGAGCAGAAATACAATACAATACTGTCAACCATTGCTATATTCTCTTTCAACTGTGGAGGTATGTACAACTAAGCACAAAAGAACATTTCCAACTTTGGGCTATTATAACTTCAGTAACAAGCACCAAGAACAACAGGGTGCTGTGGTTTTTAAATGGAAACTCAGTCATTCAGTGCTTTACTAAAATGAACATAATGATCAGCAGATTTCGCAACAATTCCCTGAAAAGCTTTTTGAAAATATTTGATGTTTAATGCTTATAATTATTTAGAAGGTACAATATTGTGATCATATATATGCACATGTATACATATATGTATGCATACATACATGTATATATTTAAGTGCATAAAAATATACAGCAGATATATATTTAGTGCATGATTATAAAATCAGTAATTTCATTACCTTGAATATTACCAGTTTTATAATCAGTGAACTTTGAAATTCTTGTCTATTTACATTGAAATATATAATTATTTTTTTTTTTTTTGGTTTTTTCAAGACAGGGTTTCTCTGTACAGCCTTGGCTGTCCTGAAACTCACTCTATAGACCAGGCTGGCCTTGAACTCAGAAATCCACCTGCCTCTGCCTCCCAAGTGCTGGGATTAAAGGCGTGGGACACCACTGCTTGGCTAATTTTTTATTATTATGCTAAAACCATTGGTATTGAAAATATTTTCCAAAAACTCAGATGGATAATTCGAAATTATTTTTCTAAGCATAGATACTTTATAGAATGTGGTATATTTGGCAGCTGATGTATCATAAGATAACTTGTGATAGTGATTTCCTAAAAGGCTTCACAAAGTTCTTCTACTTTCAGAGAACATGTTTTGATCATTTTCTCAGCCAAAGACTTGCACATAATATACTAAGATTTAGAGTGGAAGAGGAACATTTACTCAAATACATTGAAATTTTTCTTAAAATGTTTTTTTATGTGACTCCTGTTTTTTTCCTGAAGATACAGACACCAAGTTTCTTAATGAAAAAGTAGGGTGTTGTTTCCTCAGAATGGAATACAGGTTAGCATTGAGAAAATGGAAAGTTAGTCATTGTCATAGTACTGTAGATGATAGCATGGTCCTTGTGAAATAAAAGACCATGAACCTTACAAAAGTTATTGAAGCTCTTTTTATTATTCAAGTTACCACTGAAAGTTGTAACTTTTTATTACAATGGTATATAAAAAATGATTGACAAATCACAGATGTTTTTAAATACTTGGTTTTCCCAAGCTTCCCAATTGAATATAATGAGCATAGGCCTTCAGTACTTCCAACAGTATAACTAATGCTATCCCCTTTCTCCAGGAAGTTCATCATGTCCTATTTCACTTTTTAAAGTTGTCCACTTCTTTATGGTCCTATCTCTAGCAATACCTACACTATGACAACTTAGTTAGCTAAAGCTAACTATAACCATAGCTAAGCTATGACAAGCTTAGTTAGCTTCTAGGTGCACCTTCTTTAGTATAACATACATAATTCCTTTATAGTAGTTGATTTGCTTTGCTTCAGAAATTGGCTTGCGGTATGCATGAACTATAAATAAATTTTAGCATACATATAAACACTAAACACATGCAAATATATGTATATATATTATGTTATGTATATATATACCTAGCATAGTGTCTGGCATATCAGTTGAAAAAATGTAGTTGCTGATTGAATGTACAAATGAATTTTCTTTCATCATGACCATTGTTAATATAATATAATATCATTCTGAAGGTTGGTTCACATACTCTCACTTTCATTCTTAAATCACCTTAGGCTACTGTTCCATAGGATCATATTACCTTAGTATATGCGTAATCAGTTTCACTCACTTACACTTTAATGTTATCCTTTAAACGTTTCTCAGAGGTCATTATAAACAGTTCTATGAATATCCCTTCTGCATTTATTGTAAATGTGTTATGAAGGACACTTTTCATCATATTGCTAAATGTCCCCTTTGTACAAAGTCACCCAGTAAATTAACTTTTATAATTTGATGTCAGAAGCCTTTATCTCTATGAAATTATTATATTTTCTCATTTCTGATGATGTGAACGGTATGAGAGTAGAAGCTATGAAATGAGAGAGACCTTGTGGTTCCACCTAGAAGTTCAGTTAATTTTGTAAACTCATTAACCTTACCTATAAAATGAGGATTAAACACTCACAATGAATATGTGCATATGTGTATATATATGAACTCATGAAATATCAAAATATCTAGGTTTTTGAAGTACAATATGTTCAATGTGTAAGATTTTTTACTTTGTTTAAAGAAAGCACACTGACAAATTCAATGCTGAAACATCATTACACTTACATCAAATATGTCAATGTCCTTAGCCGAAGTTTCATCTTGGAATTTCATGTTTAAAAGCATTTTCCAAGGACCTAAAGATAGGTCCCAGAATTTCATCCAGACGACCAGTTTTTATTCCCAACACCTACATGGTAGCTCACAGCCATTTGTAACTCCCGGCTCAGGAGATACAGCTCCCTTTCCTACTCTCCATGGGCATTAGATGCACATGGTCTACACACACACACACACACACACACACACACACACACACACACACACACAAAGCACAAAGCACAAAGCACAAAGCACACATGTAAATAAAATAATAGGAAAAGATTCATTTTCCTACAGGTTTCATAATTTCATTATGTACATATCTACTTATCAACTGATGAATATCTAGGATTTTCCCATGTCCTTACAATCATGAATAGAGCAGCAGTAAACATGGATGGGCATTCATCCCTGTATTATGATAGATAGTCCTTAAATGTCAGTGGAATGCTCAGCTACAAACATCATATATTTGTCATAATCATTTCCCCAAAAGGCCCACTGACCTACTTAGAAGTGGGTGCAGAAATATTGTGAGAATCAGAAGTCAAGGAGGTCCAGGGAGAATCAGTATGTTCTGAATTTTATACACCAGTATACTCATAAATGACAAGCAGGTATTGATGAATGTGAAAGAGCTGAAGATCAAATCAGTCAACATTTGAGCATGGGGAGGGAAAGGCTCCTGAGTGCCAACTTTTAGCTGTAGAACTATTGACAGTTGATGTCTTCTCAGGGAGGATCCATAAGTAATCTTCACTAAAACATCATCTCTGGGGGGTCAACCACATTCTAGACTCACAACATATCCCCATACTACTTCATATATGAGCCTCAAGAACTTGACAGAGTAGACTTTAAAAAAAAATAATGTGATAGATCATAAGGAGTAAACCTGGGAGGACTTTGAGGGGGAAGTGGGGATTAATATGAAAATACATTGTATACACATATGACTTTTCAAAAGACAATGTTTTGAAACTAATGCAGCTAATTAGAGTGTAGGCAGACTACATAAATCTGTTATTCCCATTTTTGAAAAAAAATGGCCTTAGTTATAAAGTCTACTTATGATTATCATAGGTCTTCATTATGAACAGAGCAGGAAATTTTGAAATGTAATCAAAAGAGGGTGAAATTGCATGTTTTTTTTGAGTGTTTCTTCTGAGTTTGCCATGGTAGCATACATGTCATATTAAAAGATCATTCTAGTAAATCCTCATCTGTTTAGAATTTTGAAATATATATACATGGGCATGTATCACAATACCATCAATTTTTTACTATGTAGGAAAACAGAATCAAA
Source organism: Apodemus sylvaticus (assembly GCF_947179515.1). Classification (NCBI taxonomy): domain Eukaryota; kingdom Metazoa; phylum Chordata; class Mammalia; order Rodentia; family Muridae; genus Apodemus; species Apodemus sylvaticus. Next base: position 123,418,716 of record NC_067495.1, read on the forward strand.
GACGGGCTTACTCACAGAATCAAGATACGAAGAGAGCAATAGAAAAAAATGTTATCACAAAATGAAAAGGGGCTGTAGAATACTTATTTTTCTGTAATCTTACTGTGCTACCATTCTCTGAAACATAACCTAAAGAAGAAACAATGATGCTCACCAAGGAGGTTTGAGGGTAAAGAAGCTTGTCACTAATCCTGACAACCTGAGTTCAATTCTCAGAGAGAACATATTTCCCTCTCACAATTTGTCTTCTGATCTCCAAAAGGGCAGGTGTAGGTATGTGCATACACATGTGTGTTCATACATAAATGTACATGAAAAATATTTTCTGTCTAAAAAAGAAGGAACAATGACTTTCCAATGGTTTTTTGAAGTTAAAACGAGCAACTACAGGATGTGCATTTGAATTGCAGTACCTTTGAACAAAATGGAGAAAAGTGGGCACAATCTAATGGTAATTGAGTCGATTATAATGTAAATAATTAATAATTAATTGTAATTACTCAAAGAAGTGATTAATTAAATGCATGTGATATGCTTAGAACACATTTGATAGTAGGAAATACAAAGATTAATGAGATTTGAAATCTTTGCTTTAAGTGGATTGGCATTTGCTTATGACAAAAATGAAAAATGAATAGATCATAAAAGCATATCAAACACATTCACTATATAATTTTTGGATAAGTTCTGCTCATTAGGAACTTGTCTTGGACTTGTAGGAACACTATACACTTATAAATTTCTTGATCGATATAAAATCACATATGAAGTAGATATACACCTATACATAGATAATTATACAAGTAAAAAATATTGGTATTATATTTTTGTATTTCTCTTCATGAGCCATGTCTTCCAAGCTTAAAAATGATCTTATATAATGCATCATAAGAAAGAAAAACAAATCCCTGGAAACTACATTTGGTACAATGTAGATGTTCTTACCTCTGAAGGGTATTCAATTCATCATTTATTTAGTGTTGCTTGTACTGTTGCTTAGGGTATCCTGCCATTAATCCTGCTACCCAGAAAGACTGGCTTTGACTTACTTGTTCAAATATCTAGTTAACAACTATTTCAAATGTACGTTTTAATAGAAAGGGTCCTTAAATTATTTAATAACAAAAACCCTCCATAACAGAATGATGGTGTCCCCCTAGGCCCCTTTATTATAAAAGCTCATCCAAATAGAATCAATCAGAAGATAGGCCATTGTGTGCTACATAATAAGACAAATGATAATACTTGATGGTTACATGATTACAATTCCAACACTTGAGAGGCTAGTGCAAATGGATAACGAGTTCAAGGCCATCTGAACTCTACAGTGAAATCTTATCACAATAACTAATTACAAGCAAAATATAGCTTGTATTTATCTTTGAAATACTTTGTACTATATACTTTACATATATAATCTCCATCTTATACAACAACCTTCATAAAAAGAAGACATTTTCCTTGTTTTACAGACTAAGACTTTTTTTTAGCTTTGTGTGTAGTTTATTATTTTATATTCAACAGCAGAACCCATCTCCAGGAATATATGCCTTAAATTCAGCTACTAGAAAGCTGTATTATTATGTTATCACCTTAATATAAGGTTCATTTGAACTCTATACATGATATGTTTGTGTTTACATCAAATGTCATTTTGCAACTCAGGAGTTCTAGCTTCATTTCTATTGACAATGTACATGACACTATGGGAGGCTATTCTGAGATTCTCTAATTCTCCATAGGTCCTCCTTTCTCTTCCACTATAGAAAGCTTTGAGGATGATAAAGTGATAACCTCCCCAAATGTTTATCAATAACTACAAATGTTGACAAACCAACAAGCCACAGTCATGTCTGAACCATGCCTGAAATGTATATGCGGTGCAATGCCTTCATAGAGACACACTCTTCTATGGTTTATAATATCATGATCATTTGGAATGATTATAAACCACAAAGCCATTAGATAATTTTTACCTGGTACAGAGTAGAAAAGTGAGACATAAGGATAGAACCAGGTAAACAGATACACTGTAGTTCTAGTTCCTGCTCATTGATTGATTTAGAGAAATTAATTTATTCTATCCATCAAAACATGGAAAACGTGACAGAACAAAACTGAATGACTTAAGAAAAACTACATCTATTTTACTTTACCCATTCATTTCTTATTTCTTGACTTTATGATATATCAGTGAAACATCATGAGGGAATTAAGCTGCCATCTTGTGAATGTCCCTTTGAAGAGATACCCATGATGAGGAAGTGATAGGAGTCCACAGAGAAGAAAGACAGTCTGTAGCCTGGTTGTAGCAATACCACTACAGAGATCCAGTAGAATATTCTTCTACAAGGGACGGAACACCTGAGCTATGCTCCCAGACTGCTGACTCCTCAACTCCATAATCCTGTGGCCATCAGTCACTTGTGGTGGTGCACCAGGCCCCTAGCCTTCTGGCTGGACTCCACCCCTACAGTCACCTGGCTACAGCCAGGCTTTCCCTGCCCCTTGGTTACCTGGCTGTAACCCAGCCCAGTATAAAAGGAGGCTTCTTGCTCCTCCTTGCTCTCTCTAGCTCCCCCCCCCCCCCCGTGGTCTCATCTCTCTCTGCTCCCTCTCTGTTCCCCCTCTCTATATATCCTTTTCCCCTTTCCACATGGTCATGGCCATCTCTCATTCCTCTATCTTCTCTCTTCTCTTTATTTTTCTATCACCTTTTCTCTTTTTACTCTTCTAATAATAAAGCATGGAAAGTATGAACTATCTCTTTTTATTAAATTTCGGTTCTTAGAAGCGTGGAGCAGGCCTCAAAGTTTCCAGCCACCAGGGAAGGATCACAGCCAAGCTGCCTCTCAGCCAACTAAGTTTCTTTGTATGTGTGTGTGTGTGTGTGTGTGTGATTTTTTTATTTGATATATTTTTTATTTACATTTCAAATGATTTCCCCTTTCCTGGCTCCCCACTCCCCAAAAGTCCCATAAGCCCTCTTCCTTCACCCTGTTCCCCTATCCACCCCTTCCCACTTCCCTGTTCTGGTATTGCACTATACTGCTGCACTGAGTCTTTCCAGAACCAGGCCACTCCTCCGTTCTTCTTGTACCTCATTTGATATGTGGATTATGTTTTGGGTATTCAAGTTTTCCAGGCTAATATCCACTTATTAGTGAGTGCATACCATGATTGATCTTTTGAGACTGGGTTACCTCACTTAGTATGATGTTCTCCAGTTCCATCCATTTGTCTAAGAATTTCATGAATTGATTGTTTCTAATGGCTGAACACTACCCAACTCCTTCTATGAAGCCACAATTACACTGATACCAAAACTACACTAAGATCCAACAAAGAAAGAACATCAGACCAATTTCCCTTATTAACATCGATGCATAAATACTCAATAAAATTCTTGCTAACTGAATCCAAGAACACATCATAATAATCATTCACCATAATCAAGTAGGCTTTATCCCAGGGATGCAGGGTTGGTTCAATATACAGAAATCCATCAATGCAATCCACTACATAAACAAACTCAAAGAAAAAACCAACTAAGCTTCTTAACAGGTACCTGGGAGGTCTGTGCCTGAACAGCACTGTCTGAGCAGGACCTCCCTCCCTGCTACTAGCAGGGCAGCCTCTTGTTCCACAGTTTCCTGGCACCCATACTCCTATTGCAGTGATGTGTGGTCCTGCTGATGCTCCCCTATCCCCCATGCGGGCTCTACCAGCCAGAGTACATCTCCTATGCTGCAAGACCTGCCACCATCACCCCCCCACCCCGTTCCTTTTTTTTTTCCCACTAGTCCTGACCTTATCTTCAAATGAGTGTTCCTCGAGCTTATTTTCCACTCTTACCCTAGGGGAGCTATGATATTATATTATTATCTTAATTGAAAATTTGAATATAGCTTATTGAATATAGCTTATTGAAAGACTATATCACTCAGAAATATTGTACTAGACTCTCTTGGTTCAATGTATTATGGAAAGTGTTTTCGTTCTTCGAACAGCTAAAAACAAACTGAGATCTCACATAGACAGTTTATAAGAGAGCTACATGTACACTTAAAATAAATGTTTGATTCTTTATTTAAACTATCTTTCTCCACAAGTAATAACAATTACACAACAGGAAAAATCTTTCCAAATTAATGACAGTGATTTGAGCTGGGTGGCTCATTTAGCAAAAAGAACATAATTACATTGCTAAAGCCCTTGATAGACACTAACATTTGCTCAGCCAAAGATTGTTTTAAGACCCCCTCCTCAATCTATGCTAAATTTTTTAACTATTTTAATTTTTCACAGATATTGTAGAGGTCACCCTGTATTCTGTGAGTTATTGTAGAAAGTAGCCATATCCATATTCAAAGGACAAAATTTCATAACATTCCTCTGCAACTTTGCAAATGCAGATTTTACAACAGAGATCATGTCATACTAGTTAGAAATATTATAAGAGATTGTCCTACTTCAAAAATGTGTGAATAATAGTATAATAAAACAATGCAAATATACTGTGTATTATACAAAACCATGCACTTCAGAATGTAAAAGTTACACATCACATATACAAACACCACAAATAAATGTATAACAGATTTATATACAATAAATATAAGTGATATAATGAATGCTAAACAGATGATAAATAATAGTTGCATAGTATACAGAACCACAAGATGTTGAGATAATTTGAATTATTTTCTCAGTTTAGTAAAGTTCTGTAAATGAATAAATTAAATAAAATGTGGAAACACTTTTGTTTTCATTTAGAAAAAAGAAATAATGTAATTTTAGTCTCCCTATCAATAACCAGAATAAACAGAATTCTGTTTATTGGTGAATTGGTTGAGTGTATCCTTGCAATCTACTTCTTTGGAAAATGGTAAAGAAATAACAAATTCTTAGTGATATACTTGGTTAGGGTGAAATGATGAGGCTGAGTTAAAAATTACAATAAAATATAAAATCCATGACTATGAAATTGATCGTTACCTTAAGAAGACATAGAATATTTTATAAGAGAATTAAGGAGATTTCAAACCATATGTTGTTTCATGAAAAGATGGAAGAAGTTATAGAAAAGATGAGCCTTGCGAACCTCAAAGTTCATTTAGATATGAAACAGAGTAGGTAGTGATTTTTTTTAATATATTGATATATTTATTTACATTTCAAATGATTTCCCCTTTTCTGGACCCCCACTCCCCGAAGGTCCCATCAGTCCCCTTCCCTCCCCCTGTTTTCCCACCCAACCCTTCCCACTTCCCTGTTCTGCTTTTGCTCTGTACTGCTTCACTGAGTCTTTCCAGAACCAGGGGCCACTCCTCCGTTCTTCTTGTACCTCATTTGATGTGTGGATTATGTTTTGGGTATTCCAGTTTTCTAGGTTAATATCCACTTATTAGTGAGTGCATACCATGATTCATCTTTTGAGTCTGGGTTACCTCTTGATCCTCTACAAAGGGGCTGAAAACATCCAAAGGTAGTGATTTTAACATTAGGTGTATAATCGGAGTGACATAGAACTCTTTCAAAACAGTACTCAATGGTAGAAAAATGCCCTAAAATTTGAGAAGATTAAGGGATGATGTTTAATTTACTGAGTTGACTGAAATTGTGAAGAGAATTAAGCTACACTAACAAAATCACAGTGAAATAGACTTTTAGAACACATTTTAATTCCCTGAATTTTCCTCATAAAGATTACAGATTCTATATCTGCCATACTAACTAAAATATAAAAAATTATATATTTTTATATTTTATTTAATTGTACTTAAAAAATTTAATAAAATAAAAAAATATTTTATTTTTTCAGAGAATAAGATTTTATGGCGAATTAGCTGCAAAACATTGAAATAAATAAAGTTTTGAGCTTAACAATTTAAAAATATGAACAAGTACAATGGAAAAAGAAGGAGCACGATAAGGCAGGTACTTACAGTGAATCAATAATTGCAAGATTGACTTAAAATGATGAAATAAAAATAGTGAAAATAAACCTAATTACAGCTTGCCAAATCTATCAATATTTCCTGCCTTCCACATACTAGAATCTACAACTACAATACCATAGTATTATGATTTTCTTTATCTTTAAATGTAAAATAGTATGAATTTTAGACTTTTTAAAATCAGAAAATAATCATGCCAAAGTTCCTTTTAAAAGTATTTTATCAGGTTGCTGGCAAAATCTGAAACTAGTTTGACACCATACACACCCTCAATCTTTGAAAATTAGCCAATTTAACATTCTGTTTTTTCATTTTTATTTTTTTAATTAAGATATAATTGCATCATCACCATTCCCTTTCCTCATACCATCCCCCTCACATCTCTATCCCCAAAGGTGTAGACAAATGGAAAACAAATTACTGAAAATTATAGAGGGTTGAATTAATAATATTTGTAAGTGCTACAGAGATAGTCTCATTACTTCTTGTTTGTCCAATAATTTTTGTTTAATTAAAATTGCAATAGCTTTTATCTTTAGTGTTTTTTGTCAGGCTGATCTATTTATAGTATACTTAGGTGACATTAAAAAGGAAATTTATCAGCACTGTAAGCAGCATAGTACAAAAATGGGAATACTTAAAGCTAAATATCATGAAGTTTTCACATCTAATATTCTATGCAATTATTAGTGATACAACAAAATATGAAAAAGAAAATTTCAAGAAGTTTGAACTTCTAGAACTTGGAGTTATATGTATATTATGTCAAAACAACTGTCATAAAATTGTAAAATAATCACTGAGATTTGTTTGATATACTTTATTTCAGGAATAGTTTGATCTTTATTCATAGAGTATTTTACTGAGAATTTCAACATTGTAGCCTGTTTGGTTGGTAAGAAACTAAATCCTTGTACTGTACTTGTAAAAACACTTCCTAGGTATCAAGACTGACAATGAACTTATGATACTGATCCCTTTAAAAGTATAATGTACCACTCCTCATTTAGAGTGTGCATAGCACATTTTGATACAAAATGGATTGGACAAGAACATAGATACTTTTAAAATTTTATTTTGGCCTCCATCCTTTGAACATATTGGCATATACAAGAATAGAAAAATTAAGAAAGTAATACATGAAAATGAGCCATTGATTACAAAAGAAAAATCTAATAATTTACCTTAAAACTCTTGAAGCTTTGGAACTGAAGAGAATTTAATTTATACCCATTTATATTATACACTTAAATGAGCTATTTTTAGTATTCTACATGCGGTCACCATCTTCTGTTCCTGCTGTGTTCCAGAGACAAATGAAAATAAATTTACAGTAATAAAATTAAGGGCTTAAGCATGCTGTTCTTGTGTCTGTTCTGAAGTTTCTTTTTCCCCACCTACTGCTATTTAATATGGAGTTTTTAAGACTGTTGACTTTGTAGCAACATTATTTTATACAAAAGGATAAAAGTGTGATTTTTGAAATCCTAATGATTTAAAAAATTTATATTGCAGGTCTGACAGAATGCCACAATTTGGAGTTTCAAACAGCACTAAATATACCAAGTGATCATATACAAAAGCAGCAACAACCCTCCTTTCTACCTTAACATTCCTCGTAAAAAAAAAAAAAAAAAGTTTTTTTTTCAATTTTAGAGGCAATCATGTGCTGAAATTTAAGTCATATGCTTTCCTTGGCATGAGAAATCTGCTGACCTTCTTTAAGCACATGAATCAGGGTGTCTCATGTTTTCTGAAGATAATTTTAAGTTTTCTTTTTAATGTGAACTCTGTGTGAACAAGGAGTCTTGCTTGACTGTGTTTTGAAAGCAGAGAGTGATGCCAGATCCTAAGTCTCAAGTGGAGAGCTGGCAAGTTGCCCTATTCAATATTCATCCACTGCACAGAAAAGTATTAATGCTTAGAGAAAGGAATAAAATATTCATTTAAGATAAACAAATATAGTGTGCCACTTTTATAAGCATTTAATGATTGGGAGAAATCAGGCATTCCAATTTTATTGACTCATTGATGCAGCAATGTTCAAAAAGAAAATATAAAGTTTATTCAGTTTACAGATTTTTGAAATAATTATACCAATAGAAGTACCCTTACTAGAAGCACATAAAGATGATTATTATCTAATTCGTTAAACTTTGCCATCAAAAGAATGATCTATGTTTAACATATTATGTACAGAGAGTGACATTGAAGATATTTACAGATGCCTTTTAGTCTTGTGTTTTTCTTTTAGATTAATTTAGTTCTACTAAGCTATTGACTCTGATTTGCACAATACAGTAGATGTAGGAAGATATTTCAAATAGTATTTTCTATGTTTGACAAGATACACAACAACTAAGATTGTTAGAAAAAGTTAACACACACACACACACACACACACACACACACACACACACATATATATATTAGTAAGTACAATTATATTTCCTGCAAAGTATAAATTGATATAAAACATCATCTTGATATTCAACTAAACCCAAGTGTACTTTTCTCTGTAATTAACAGCCTTGACAACACTATATCACTAAAGAAATCTAGGGCAGATGCAGATTCTCAACATACATTCATTATAAAACTTCAATTAGAAAAAATGAAATTAATTTTGGCAACATTTAAATTGTTTTACTAACAAATATTTTTGGGTTTACATGAAAGTTTAAAAACGAAAAAGCTGAGCAATTAGAATCTAAAAGACTTTTTGTTTCTCTTATGTTGTGAATGACTGATCTATGCCACTAGAAATGTATTGGGGAAAATATTAAAAAACGAACCATAACATTTCTGTGCTTGTGCCTGTTTTTCTCAGGTCTGGTGGTCTGGCCTGCCCTGTCATGCACTGGCAGGCAACAGAAGACCTGTTTTTATCTACTGGAGACTCTGACTCAGTGCTCCAAAATCTATCTACACTGCTTACTATGTTCCTGCTGGCTGGTTGCTACCATTGCCAGTCACATGCTTCAAAACCCCTATGGCCTTTGTGGTATACCTCATGCAAACCCATGCTTTGCTGCTGAACCCAGATGAGTCATTGCATGAAGGAAAACAGGACATAAACTTAGTTTAGAAACAAAGGCAATCCAATCCCTGGGCCCAACAAGTAAAATCCCAACTTGTAAGCCTTATTAAATCTAAATCCACTGGTGGTGAATCCTGATGGTTCTGCCATTGAAACTGGAGGAGATTTGTAATTACATATTGTCCTCAGGCTATCCCTGTCCAAAAAGACCTAACACTCTCCCACTACCTCTCTCCTGCCCTCTCCAATCCAGAAGACCCGCCTACATACCCAGTGATTTGCTCCTTTATTTATTAGAAGTTTCCTTCACAAGATGTCATAGGATTATGACTTACTCTTGTCTGTAGCCCCTCCCACGAGAGTGGAATTAGCACCAACATACAAGCAGCACCATGCCCATTCACAACAGAAATATGTGTTTTTCTTTGTGCACATCTAATACATACCTAACGTAAACTTCTTAAATAATGGAGTTTTCTCCTTAGGATAATGGGCATAGCTTTAATCTCTTTCCATCATCTAACCCCAGAGGAGTGTTTATCACAACAGAAAAAAATTAGTTTATTTTGTTTATTCTAGAGTATCTAGTGCTCTAGGTAAAAGTTTTATCATAAAGCATTAAGTATAAACCTCTATCTTGAGCTAACACAATGGGATTTCAACTTTTGAGTTATGTTACATATTTGCCAAAATTATTTATGTGTGAAATGGGTAGTATTTAGCCAAGGAAGCATTTAACAACAAAAATTGCAATCTCTTTGTCTGTTTAAGAGGCATAGGAAAGACTGAATGCCAAGGAAAAGAATCCTCTCTCTAGCAAGGTGATTTGTACAATCTGAGATGAAGCATTAGCTTCTTTAACTCTTTTTAGGCACATAAAGTATTGTTTAAAATATTTATTTGAGGTAATTAAGTAACAGGTGGGTAAGGTCGAATTTATTTAAAAAATGAGTGAATAGACAGATGCTACTGAATTTCCACAAGCTATTTTGTGTTTTATTATTTATGACTTTGAGAGAACTACAAAGTTGTAATTAACTACAGTGAAATTGTTTGAGAACTCAAGTTTGAATCTTCATATATTGCCCAAGTGGAGTGCTTTAGTTTAATAAGCAAAGTATTTGGTAGTAAAATATCTAGATTAGGCTTTTGGCTGTTCCAATTTGCAGTGCCATGACTTTGGGGATATAAGGAAAACTATATCAGTTCCTTTTTTAATAACTGTGGTAGAATACCACAACAAAGCACGTCGCGAAAGAGTTTAACTGGCTTACAGTTCTTGAGTATTTTAGTCTGTGACAGTAGAGCCAAGGCCTGGAGACAGCAATAGCTGGGAGCTCACATCTTATGCTAGGAGTCAGAGAGTGACTAAGAATGGCAAAATTCATTTAATACCTGAAGACTTACCAGGTGACATACTTCTTCTAGCAAGGCCAAACCACCTAATCCTTCTCAAATAGTTATCAACTGGGGACCAAATATTTCCAGTGCTGAGGTTTATGAGTGGTATCTCTTTCAAGCAACTCCATAAACATTTTATTTGTTATTGTCCCTAATTCTAAAACAAGGATAATAATCTTACTGCTACTAAGCTTATTTGGAGAAACAAATACATGAATATGAAAATGTTTTGTATAGTGCAAAGTACAAAGTGTTTGCTATTTATTATTGCTTCCTTATTTCATACTCAGCCTGGTAGTTGTATTCACTGTATTATCAGAAGCTACTATTTAATTTTAAGGGACTTGACTGATAAGAATGACAGAAGTTGATTTGGAAACAAAGCACAATAATAATGATAAATATAAATTTTAGTCTCTCCTACAGATGGGACTTGTGACTTTGAAGAATTATTTAAATCATTCATTCCTCGGATTTTAAAATGGGAACAAAAACCAGAATTCAATTAATACAGATTAATATGTGCATTCCAAACATGATCTCAGATTGTGTAATATTGGACCAAGGATGCAGTAATTGGAAATATGTAAGGGTGTTTCCCTCTTAACAATAAGGATTTTTTATTATCCAATATGTTTTTTTTTTTTTTTTTTTTTTTTTTTTGGCTAGGAAAAGTACTGACTCAGACTTTCCAATTATACCATTATTTAGTATTTTATTAAATGGAGCTGTAGATGTTCCCAAATGTCAGTATAAGTCAATCACTCACAGGGAATATATTGTAAACTGGAATAAAACCACTTCATAACCAAACCTTTAGAATTTTATTGTATAAAATGTTTCTGAAATATATAATTATTGAGTAACATGAAATTTAAAATTATTAAATTTCTATAACTTTAAAAGATGAAATACTGATTTAATGTAGTTTTCAAGAGGAAAAAGTATCATCATTTTGCACATTATCTGGAATTAATTGCTGGAACCATCCCAATGAGTAACACAACCTAAAATATTGTTTTTCAAAAAATATTTTTGGATGGGATTTGCAAATTGTGGCTCTTGGGAAAAACAGAGAATGTTGTAAAGGAATAAAATAGTGTTTCTAATAGATACATTTAATAAGAAACAATTGCAACTAATAATTGAAAATAAATCTTGATCTGTTGTATCAGACTCTTTATGTAGATAAGAGATTTGTATGGGTAGCAAAAAGATTGAAATCACTAAAGGCTTTCAGCCATGAAGGAATTGTACACTGTAAGTACTCAAATCAAGATCTTTCATCCATGACAGAATGGCTTGTTACTTTGCACAAGGGACAATAAACT